>NC_043745.1:4689732-4838234 GCF_902148845.1 Salarias fasciatus
GGGTGGTTTGAGGGATTTCCAAGTACTGAAGAGATAGATAATTTGGTGATCACTGCTTTAAAAAAACAAAAAAAAACCCAACATATTTCTATTTTGCCATCAGCTACTTTGTTGAATTTCCCAGCAGTACACAAGATATCTCCTAAAATCCTATTTTTAACAGCTCAACTTCAGGCACCACATCCCATCACTAGCTGCACATCAAGCGACTTCAGTTCCTCCCACTCCCACCACAGGAGAGACGAAACCGCCGGAACGGGAGCAGTGACGCCAAAGCAGACTCACACTGAGGGTTCCTGCTCCACCGGCTCCCGCCTACCTTCAGCGTCAGATTGAACCTCTGCTCGCTGTGCCGCTCGTAGTCCAGCCGCTTCTTGAGCCGCAGGGTTCCGCGCTGCTCCTGCTTGTGGCTGACCATGAAGAACTTCTGCTCCTGGTCCCCAGCCACCACGCTGAAGGTCAGCTGGGCGTTTTCTCCAGTGTCTCTGTCCTCTGCAGCCAGCTCCAGGACCTGGGATCATCAATCAGAGGATGTGAGTGGAGTCTGCATCGTTTAGGGAGTCCAAGTCTTCAGAGATGCTCGCTCAAACGCTGAATGCTGGGGCGAGGTTTGACATATTTTTTGATGTTGCAGAGATACCGCCGTTTGCTTTTGTCATGAAACCACACACACATGCACAAAGACAACAAAACGTGGGACAGCACTGGAGAATTTAGAAAAGTTCCACCTCAGAAACCCATTTTTAAAACCCTAAATTTCCCCTAACTGTGACTGTTTGCACCGGAGGCGTCCTGAGTGCGTGAATTCTTGTTTCAGTGCTGAATCAGAGCGAAGACCCACCTCTGCATTCGGCTCTGCGTTCTCAGAGATCCTCGCCTGGCAGGAGTGATCGGTGAATCTCGGCGCGTGATCGTTCACGTCTTTAATCTGAACGGTGACGGTTCCAGTTCCCGTCATCCCGCCGCCGTCCCTGGCCTCCACTAGCAAGAGGTAGGACTCCACCTGCTCCCTGTCCAGGCCCCCCATGCCCACGGTGATGGTCCCCGTGGTGGGGTTGATGGCGAACATCTCTGTGAAGGTGGGCACTCCTCCCACCTCGGCGTTGGTGCCATCTAAAATGCCGACCATCCGGTAGGAGAGCACGGCGTTCTGGCCCACGGCAGAGTCGTCCAGGTCGGTCGCCGTCATCTCCATCACCGACGTCCCCGCCGCAGAGTTCTCCGTCACGTCTCCGTGGCAGCTGGGGGCGCAGGTGAAGACGGGCGCGTTGTCGTTGATGTCCCACACGTTGATGATGACGTCCGTGAAGCCCGTCAGACCCTCGCCGCCCTCATCTGTAGCCAGGACCACGAAACGCCAAACGGCACGCTCCTCCCGGTCCAGGGTCCGCTGGGCGTAGATCTTCCCCGTGACCTCATCTATTATGAATTCGCTCTCTGCTCCCTGGCCGTGGAGGGAGTAACGCAGGGCCTCCTGGTCAGCATCCTTATCCGGATCGGACGCCGTTACCTGCCACAGGGACACACAGAGGGTAATGACTAGGGTTCTTTTTCTTTTTTTACTAATTAATTATTTAACTGTTGCCGAGATGAAGCGACTGAAAGCACTCCTTAATTATGAACTGTCAAGTAGGTAAATACAGTGGTTTCAACCCCGACCTTCACCTCGTCTGCCTCTTTTCTTCCGCCTGCTCCGTCTCACTCGTCCAGAACACATTAGCAGTAATTACGCTCTCGGCAGGCCGACGGTCTTTCAGCTCGACTCAATAATCTCAGAGTGATGCGGAGCTGGATTTTACTGAAACTATGCTCTCTCATATGAAGAGAGGTAAAGCAGCAGGCGCGCTATGAATAAGTTCTGTCTCAGATGATATAGACTCTGTTAATGACAAAGACATGTATTTTTAATGGAGAACAGTATTTCTCAATGCTGGCCCTGGGGGACCACCGCCCTGCATGTTTAATGGCAGCCTTACTCAAATTTCACTGCAATCTGACGGGATGAAATTAGGAGAATTTTCCAAGAGATGGTTTACAAGCTGTTTGAAGACAGTTGTTTTGATTTCAATAAATTTAGCCATAAAGTCAGGAATCCTTACTACCATTTAGTTCTGGGTTACGAGTCACGAGTCATTCTGTGGGATCTTATTAGAAATTGTGAGCAACAAAGACAGAAGCTCCACAACTGTTTTCTCCAGCTTACTGAAACATCTGTAATTGAAACTGTTATTAATTTCATAATAGTAGAAGATTAGAGTCCCAGTGGCAACAAGCTGCTCTGCTATGTGTTCACATTTTAAAAACCATTCCTCTTTTCCATTATGGAAAATCATCTCCAAAGAACAGACAAGCCAGTGTGGTCTGAAACAACAGCAACAGGAGGAAATAGAGAAGCCTTTTTCAAACTGCTGATGAATGTCCAGGTGCCGTCGTATTCCAAGATTCTGTCAACTTTATCTAAATCAGGCTCAGATTAGTTCCATGAGGTGCCTGAAAACTCTGTTTATGTCCATTTCCGAAGCGGAGAACTAATACATCCATTCTAAATGACAGTTGACAAATTGGCCACATTTGTTTGTTTTTAGTGGCTCCTTATTTAGCTTCTTCGTCTACTCTCCAGTCTAAATACAAGATATAGCCAAACCAAAATTCAACCTAAAACCAGGTCTAATTACAGCATAAAACCAGGTCGAACTAAAGGATAAAACCCAGTCTAAATTCAATCTAAATGCTGGTCTAAATAAAGACTAAAATCAGGTCAAAATACAATTTAAACCTGGTCTTAAATAAAAGCTAAAACCAGGTCTTAGTACAGGCTAAAACCCAGTCTAAATAAAGGCTAAGAGCAGGTCTAATATCAACCTGAAACCAGATCTAAACAGAATTTGAAATCAGGTCTAAATACAATATAAAACCAGGTCTAAAGACAGCCTAAATCCATCTCTAAAACTAGGTCAAACTACAGGTCAAAATACAGGGGGAACAAATTTTTCTCGGAAAAATGTGAGAAAAAGTGACACAGAACAACAGCAGTTCATAAAAAACTGTGTTGAAATCATTCATAATTCTTATATTGAGCAAAATTCAAGTCACCTTATGTCACGCGCCTCAATATTGGTGCTACTTTTATATATTGTGAACAAGAGGCGCCCATGTTGGAGTGTACCTGTAAGACAAACACTGGAGAGCCGTCCAGCTCCTCCGTCACACTGCCGTAGTACTCGTTCACAGTGAACACCGGAGCCTCGTCGTTCTTGTTCACCACGTTCACCGTCACGGTGGTGTAATCCTCCCACTTCCCATCTGAGGCCAGGACATGAAGCTTGTACCTGAGAGAAATTTGATCAAGAACACACAAAATAAACATGTTTTCTCAAGTTGACACTTCACTACTAGGACAGGCAATTTATTCAAAGTAGAGTTTAAAGTTGGATTTTACAGAATTTCACAAAGAACAGCAATAACTGACTAATGTGGAAAATATACATCGCTGAAGAAAAAATGAGCGACTGAAAAGAGTTTGGACGGAGCAGCTCTTGTGGGGTAACCCTGGGCTGCAGTAATCACAATGCACCAAACCCAGTGAAGAGGAAATCAAACCAGTGAACCCACAGCAAGGCCATGGGCATCCACGGAGCACTGATGCATTGTGGGAGCAAACGCTGGGTTATGTGGATTGATTCATGATAACATCTACTGTAGTGTAGTAAATACTGTTCAGTCACAACCTTGTGTTCAGGTTGTCACTCCACTGTTTCTGTGATCACCGTTCTCTTGTGATCTCCATGCTATGTTCTTTTTTTTAATTGTGTTTTTTAGGTGAATTTTGGTCTTTTGGATTGCTGGTTTTGGATTCCTGCCTCTATTAAATGAGCGTGAACCAGATAACAGCTGTGATCAGTCAATCCTCCTCTCAGCCAATCCTGACACCTCTAACTGGGATCAGGAGTGAAGGAGGAGACCTAAAACCTGAGGGAAAAGGCCCCTAAAGAACCAAGGTTTACCACCCTGGCAGCACACGGAGGAGGACCAGGGGCTTTAGAGACTGATGTAGAGGGAAGCCTTGCCTCCTGCCCTCATGAAGATGGTACTCTGACAAATGTAAGGCCACGAACGCTCCTTGTTGCAAAAATGTATCACCTGGCAACGGACTGCTGAATGTGTGCAGCTACAATGAAAAAGAAAACCGGTTCTTGAGTGTACTTGACCCCCAAAGCCCACCAGAAGCTGCCAGATCAAGGATCTGGTGATAACAACTTTATATTAGATATTACAAGCATTGTGCTCTGGGAAGAAAGTTGGCCTGGTGGGACATGGGTTTGCATATTGTAAGAAACAAAAAAAAGTTGAATGGTGCTGCATAAAATCACACAGTGTCAGTGTGCTCACCGTTTGTTCTGTTCATAGTCCAGCGGCTGGGCGATGAAGATGGTGCCGACTTCTGGTTCCACATCAAACACTCCTCCTGTGTTTCCCGATGTGATCTGGTAGCGAAGCTTTGCATTTCCACCTACAGACCAGAGAGAAATGAAGTTAAAAGACTGTTGGCACCAGTTAAATTCAGTCAATGACAACACATTGACTAATCAAGTCTTTCTGGAGCTGTGGTGAAAATATTCCAGGTTCTATCTTCAAAATGAGCACGAGGGCTGCGCTGAAGGAGTCAGGAGCTGCTCAAGCTCTGATCCACAATCAGAAACAGAGTCTTACATCTGACGGAGAGTCTCTACTAAACATGGCACTTCTGTCATTAACACGCAAGATGCTGGAAAACAGCACCAACTACGACACAACATTTTTCCCAGCATTAAAAAAAAAAATCACTAAGAACACATATACTGTAGATATTTAAAGATTAACAACCACATTGATTTAACACTGCACTCTAACCACTGGATGGAAACTATATAACCATTATCTTATGAGAGTTCACAAAATAGCTGCAAAGCCTGAAAGTCATATTAGACCAAGATTCAGAATTTTACTCACAACAATCCAAAGCATAAAGGCTATCTGCAAAAATGACAACAGAAAACCTGACCGAGAAACAGGTTTTACTAACTGATCATTCATTATGCCTCATTTGTCACAAATAAAGGCAAACCAAAAAACATAATGAAAACCTCTAAAATGCAATATGAAAACAGCTTGCAGCCACTCCTGCACTGAAAGAAAAGGAATGGAGCCATTTCTATGTAGCCTAAGTGTAGCCTAGTAAAATTATTATGCAATAAGAGTTGACTTATTAAGTACAAAAGCATTTGCATGGTGGTGGTAGCATCAGGCTGTGGGAGCTGCCTCTCATACATACACAGAAGGTTTGAAAAAAACTGAAGGATCCGAGAAAACTGGGATTACAGTCTGACTGTGTCAGTAAAGTAAAACAATGTTCGATGACAGAATATATAAAAAATGCTGGATAACATTTTTTAGGACAATGGTATATTTTTGAGAAGTTTTATGACGCTACTTTTGAAATAAAATTACATTTGACAGTGAAATGATCCCCTGGTGTCGCACTGCCGTGATGTGACTTCTCTATTCTGAGAAGTCAGCCTCAGTTTTAAAATGAGCAATCCTTGTATTTCACAGCGTAATCTTTACATTTTAAAGTGACGGCCCTTGTGACTGGAAAGTAAAGGCCCACAATGTAAAATAGACAAAAACAAGCAGCAGGTTGAAACCCAAAACAGAGAAAAATGGCTGATTGTAACAGTGAATCCTTTCAATGAAAATCTAAAACGGAATAATTATGTTTCTCTGCATTTTGTTTCATTAAAAACAAAAAAAAAAAAACAAAAAAAAAAAGAAATTGACCCTCGGAGTATTAAATTTTTGGCAAAACAAGATAAAATATGACCTGCTAACTACTGTATTGGCCCGAATATAAGACGATGTTTTGTTCCAGAAATTGCATACAAAAAAGTGGGGTCGTGTTATAATCGCGGACTTACGGTAGATGTCAATACGCATCTGCGCCGCTAGATGTAGCCAAAGTATCACTGACCAGAGAGCGCGTGGAGCGATGAAATGAGATCAAATGATCTGATGAAAAATGGCGGATCATCTGGAACAAAGGGGCTCGAACGCTGGACAACTGAGCAAACAACAGAGGGGAAGTTATGATACCAACTTTAAACTGATGGTGATCAACGCAGCAGAGCCATCAAACAAGCCGCCAGGAGATCTGGTGGAGCAGAGTGGAGAGCACAGGAAAAAAAAAAAAAATGCCTACAGATGCTAACAACTGCGGTAAACACGATGAGAAAAGCTTTCCGTGGTCCCAGGAGCGACGCTTCAGAGAGACTGATAGAAGGGTGAGTGAATACGTCACTGAAAAACGGAAAGACGGAATGTCCACCACCAGAGCCTGATTCAGCTGAAGGACCTGGAAAGTTCTTTACATCATTTATGCAGTTTTGACCCCTTGAGGGTTCTTATTTGTTGGTTATTGTTTCTTATTTTGAGAAAGAGAATATATTTTTTATTCAATACTGTAGTAATTTTTTTTCATTTTATATCTCATGAAATGTTATCTCAGTTGTGAGTTTTTGAGTTTATAATAATTGTATAATAAAAAGTTGTTTTATGAGTGACCTTATTGTCTTCAGCATTTTTTTTTTTTTCACAAAATGATCTTTGAAAAATAGGGGTCGTGTTATAATCGGAGTCGTCTTATATTTGGGCCAATACGGTATTTGCTCCTTGTAGTGTCATCTGTCAGAAATAACCCTTTGCTGCAGCACCATTGGTTGCATTGAGTTAATTCTTTAGTGATCAGAGAGCAGGCTGTTATAAAAGACATTCAGTGCAAGGTCGTGTGAACTGAAGTGGATAAACACAGCACTCATCGCGAGTTCTTCACTGTTTCCCCCCCTCCACACTTTTCATATCGTTCCCTTCCACGACGCAGCGTTTGGCTCGCTTTTAAATTGAATGTGTTCCACCATGGAAATGTTGTTGTGCGGTTGTGTCCTGAAGAAGCCTCATTGTGCAGTGAAGAATGGCACCAATACCAGCCATTGATCTGCTGGCCTTTCATTGCAGCTACTGCAATATCTACAGAAAAAAAAAAAAAACTGTTTGCAGGAGTCTAAAGAGATAGGACTGAGTCACAGGTGTTTACACTGACAACAGAAGCAGCGAGGTTCACAGAATAATCAGTCAGGCTGCTCCCCACAACACACAAAGACACATTGTTTCAAGGTATGTGTATATATTTTGTTTTCTTCTTTTGTCTGTGTGTGTGTGTGTGTGTGAGAAAGAGAGAGAGAGAGAGAGAGAGAGAGAGAGAGAGAGAGAAAGAGAAAAAACATCAATTGTAATTATTTCATGAATTATAGCTAAATATGTGTCAGTCCTACAAGATGACAACTTGATGACAACAAATTGCTGTTTAACAGTCACAACATGTGTGTATTATTTATTTAAGGCTACTAGGGGTAGTGTAAAAAATCAATCACATAAGTATTGGGTTTTTTTTTATTATTATTTCATAATTTTTACAGAGAACTTTTTCCACCCCAAAAACTTGAATACTTCATTCTAGTTTTATGTTTATAAACTTGGTTGAAAAATACTTCCAACCACCTTTTAGATATATATAGTTTAACAGTGATATACTTAACCCACTTTTGCTTATAACTGTGCTTTTTGTATTGTATTGTTTTTGCAGTCAGCATATACTAGATTACAGTGTATTTTATGAAGACATGAGGATGAAACGGCTGAGTTTTGAGAAAACAACATTTCTTTATGTTTTTATTGTAGCTTCTTTAAAACATAGTCAAAGTTTTTGAAAAGAAAGTTCAAATTTAAAATAACTAGACTCAGATGTGATGTGCATTTTTTGGGGAAACATGTCTCCTGATATATTCTATAGACATCATGAAAGTTTTTTCCTCATGGTCTGGTTTTAAATCCAACTAACACTCCAGAGGGACACATTGTTCTGACTGCCAGTTTACCTGTTCATGTGCCCAACGGCGACTGACTGTGGCTGTGGTGCACGTGCGTGGCAGCAGCCTTTCACAAACTGTGTGTTTTCCTCCGTTTTCAGGGAGACGGATGTGAACGTGTGTTCAAAAAGTTGCATTTTCAGTGACTTTGCTGTGTAAACTGACTCTCAAAACGCAACAAAAGTTTTTCCTTGAAAACGTTGTCATGTAAAGATATAATTCTAAATGTTGAATGATGGTATAATTCATTGTTCCAAGTAGTCTACAGTGTGTTAAGGTGTTCTCCTCCTCACAGCACTTCATAATGCTTCTCTTTTCCCCACCAAACCATTTTAATAAAGTCGATTATATGCTGATCAACAAAACGTTCCCCCTCAATGCAATTACTGCTAAAGCCGAGGTCTGCATCTCGATCACCGCTGCATCTTCCAGCCCTAATGTTAATATGAAAGGGAGAGCAGAAACCTCTGAAGACGCGCTGAGATTCACAGCTTATTAGCAAGATGAAAGTCAAGGAAGGAGAGAGGAGAATGCTCTAATCCACATCGTTTTGTACCGTCCGTCTGTTTTCACTTTAAATGAGACATCAGGGGATATATGCAATTGCGTGCCTCCTTTTCATTCTCTCTCTCTCTTTTTTTTTTCCTCAAGTTGTCTGAATCTCTTAAGTATTTAGAAAACTGCAGAAACCCAAAGGGAAAAAGAAACAACACGGGGAGTAATACAGCAGTTAGAATAAACAAACAAATGGAGGGAAAATTAATGTTTTTTTCCCAGTGGTGCAGAGCTTGAAACTCTTTCATCTCCCTTGGTGCTGAACTTCACTGCAACCAGAGTGAGGAGGCATCCGAGCAGGGAGGAGGAGACATGCAAACTTACACATACAGCCATACACTGAGGGGGCTCGGAGATGTAGCAACAGCTCCAACAGCATGTCTGCAGCTCACGGATGCATGCATGGTGTCAGTTTCAGGAAAAAAGAACACAAACTGGAGAGCTAATCTCTTATAATGAATTCAAAATACAAGTCGTGGTGAGCCAGCTGAGAAAATGACACTGCTCAGTAGGGATGTAACAATTCCCGGTAAAAATGATAAACCGCGGTAAAATGTCTTACGGTTAGTACTACCGTTTAAAATTTTAATTAACGTTAAACCGTGTTTGATTGTCACAATCCGGAAAATCTCAGGAGTTGTGAGAAGTGCAGCTGCAGGCAGCTGATCGGACACCGGCGCCCTGCGCACAAGCGCACTGCACAGTAAACAACTCGTAAATATGGCGGAGAGCAGTACTGCCGGAGATTTATCCACAGACCAAGTTCGAAGTCTGGACGTACTTCGGCTTTTTTTAAATACGCGGAAGGGAGACTGGTCGAAGACAGCAGCCCAGTCTGCCGAAAATGCAACAGGAAACTATCGGCGAAGGATGGAAACACGTCCAGCATGATGGCTCATCTACGGGACCACCGCCCGCAACTATGGAGCGAGTTAAAGGTAAGTTAACTTGAAATGAACGCATGCGGCGCTTCGGGAACCGTGAAAACTGTGAGTGTTTGTCTCGTTTCTGCTCCGGCACAGTGCTAGCTGCATGGCTAAAGCTAAATGCACCATCGTTGCCGACAGAAAGTCCGACATAGAAACAACAACTGGTTAATTGTCAGAAGACAGTTACACGGTGTGTGTGTGTGTGTGTGTGTGTGATGAATAATGATAATTATTTAAAAATAACCATTATAAATTTGCTTTCCTCTTATTTACATAGAGCACGTGCAGCGGACAGAACCAGGACAAATCCTCCAGCTTCTACTTCTCCGGTCAGAGTGGCACAAATGATAACCCAGGCGTTTGAAAGGGAGGCTGCTCATCGCACCGACATCCAAACATGCCAGAGACCTCACAGCGGCCATCTCATATTTTCTTTGGAGTGGTTTTTCTAAAATAAAACATTGTTCATTGATTTAAGAGTGCCTATGAGTACTTTTTTTTTTTTTTTAACATTTTGAACATATTTCACAATACCGTGATAATATCAATAACTGTGATAAATTTGAGCACAATTATAGTGATGTCAAATTTTCATATCGTTACATGTCTACTGCTCAGTGGCGGCTAAGCTCAGGGGTGTCAAACATACAGCCCGTGTGCCACAAATGACCGTCCACACTCCAATCTGGCCCACAAGAGGACAGTTTCCTGTTGCAAGAAATCATGCCATTAACTGCAATACATTGATTTGACCACCAGGGTCACACTTAAGGCTGTATTATGCGGTGAGTCAGTTCAGGTGGTCAGGACTCATCACTTCTTTAAAAAATAATAATAATAATAATAATAATAACAATCACAGAGGAGTCTTAAAGTCATAAAACCAGCAGCTTCCATTTATGACTCCTCAGTGGCCATCAGAATGGATCCAAGAAATGCCGATTCACCAAAACATTACTGTGTCGCCCAACACTCAAGACACACTTATTCCCACCATATCTTGTTTACACCACAATGTTTTGAGTAAAAAAGCATCATTTTGGGGTTTTTGTTTGACAAAAGTTTCACCGTTACACAGCCATGTTACTAAAAACTGGAAATGATGTCATCAGCATGTCGAGTTGGAGATGTTTGTGATTGTAATGAAACCACAATAACACAGAGAACAACACACTGCAAACAAAAATATGTATATTTACATATTTTCATGATATATCAAAAACTGATAAAACACTCACGCATCTTTAACTTGTTCTTCTCTAACTTTAATGCTGTGACTCAGTGATTTTGGCTTTGTAAGCATAACATCGCCTTCCTGTCCCTCGCCCTTCACCGGCTTTCATTTGATGTGCAGCCAAAACTAAAAAACCTGCACGGCGCCGGAGCTTTTTAACATCCCAGTAGGTGATAATAACCTGACTTCAGATTCCTGCAGGCTGTGGTTTTGTAACTGACTTTTTTCTCTACATGACCGATTCTGGATCCAAAATGAGACACAAGACCTTCCAAAGTGGAATTATGGATTAGCTCGAGCTTTCAGACCAGATTTTCAAATGTTTTTAGAGATGGCACTCATTGAGTCTTCTGTAAGCTGCAGTGAGAACGGCACCTCAGAGCACTCACATGGTGAAAGTTAGCTGATTTGAAGGATGATGACAGCTCAAAAAGTTGACGGCCTTTTAAATCCAGCGCTGACAGCCAATCTCTCTCTCTTGTTCCACACAGAGGAGTGGCTGCGGATTCCCAGGGGAACCATAACGGGCCATAATGGGCTCTAGACGTGGGCCAATTGATCCAAGGCGTAAAGTGACGGTGTAATTGATAGTGTGAGTGGGGATAAGTGTGCCACTCCTGCCTGAATTCAAAGGTTATCAAAGGAAGTTTTAGACTAAAATCACTGGAATGATGAGGGGGGGAAAAAAAAGATCTAACAACAAATAAGTTCACTTCAAACTGAGCTTCCACCTTCGTTGAACGTCTTCATACTTGGACAAAGTGCAACCACAAGTCTGATTAGTTTGCAGCTAAAGGTCCGGGAACAGCAGAAACACTGAGAACATTGTAGTTTTCATGCTAATTAGACGAGGAGTCATGAATCTCTGGAGAACGCCGTCGACACGGGGACATTTTCACAAAGCTGCATTTTCAGTGACTTTGTAGGAAACACAGTAAAAAAAATTTTTGGTTTTCACTACGAACATTCTTCTAAAAGTCACCAGTTTATTTTCAATTTGCTTGGTCATTACAGGGACCAAATTTGAGCCTTTTGCGCAACAGTTCTGGCCAACGGACCTTATGTTTGGCACCCCAGATTTTGACTCTTCTTGTCTGGTTGAGGCTCATGATGGCGTGACACTTCTTCCCTTATCACTTTGTTGAAAACATACTTTGCTTCGACCTCAATGGTACAAAAGAAAACCAGAAGTCTTCAGGCTTTACATCTGGGTGATCTTTATAGAAAACCATCATCTTTTTGTTGCACTGATGAAAAGAGGACTTTCATCTTATGTTTTTCTCCGCACCAGGTGTGAAATTGGACTGCTAAGATTTGAAAAAATCTAAAGTTATTGAGCACACAAAGAGCATTTCGTCCACTGACATATGAATGAATGAAAGAAGACCATCACTCAGAGAGTGGACCGAGTTTCTCAGAGTTGGACTGGAACACAGTTTAGTTGAGAATGTTTCCAGTTTGCAACTGACATGTTGCTGCAAAACAAAACAAATGAAGAATAAAATGTCAGAAGACTTCAAGGACTCCACCAGCTGCAGTCGACTTCTTCAGGAAACCTTAGCAGTGAGAAAAGCTTCAAGAAAAAGAAAAAGGTTTTCAAGTCCAAAGTTCTGAAAGCAGAAATTTCACAGCTGAAGAGCTTTTTTCATGGTTGCCTTACATTTGAGGGCTTGTATTAAATTCACTTTTTTTTTTCTTTTTACACTGGCTTATTCAGACTCGCATATGGTGGTATTTTTCATGACTCCATGACATGTTTCATCGTGCAACCCCAGCTTTCTTCTTTCGAAGCAAATTGGAGTCGGACAAAAGCAGTGAAGATGGATTCAACCCGCTCCGAAAACACGTCTTTTATGTTTGTTTGCTTTTGATTCCAGCCATTGTTGGGAGTGTTGGGTGAGGAAGTTATCAGAGTGATTTAACAGAGTTAAAATGAAAAAAAATATGCAGTTCATCAGTCACGAAAAACGAAGGTAATAGAGGAAACTCAAGGATACAAAACAGAACAATAAAAGTTGCGGGAGAACCAGTGAAAACACACTAAAAAAAACTAATTGAGTTAGATAGCATAACATTGTTAAAATATACATTTACTAAAACTAGTTGAGTGCACTCAGTGCTTGGTTGCAGCTCCTTCAGCACTGCTGAGGTGTTATTGGCCTCCAGCTCATCTGCATTATCGGCCCTGTTGTCTCTGGTCTTCCTCTTGTCGATACCCCAGAGATTCTCAATAAGGTTCAGGTCAGCTGGTTTTCCCGGCCAATTATCCACAATGAGGCTGTGAGAATTATAGCAGGAGCTGATGGTTTCAGCAGCGCGTGCAGGTATCAAGTCGTGCTGGAGAAGGAACTCGTCATAAAGCAGAAGGAAGCATGAAAAACTCTGAAACATCCCGGTGGACAGTTACATTGACCAGCAGCAGTGGATCCAGTGGCTCAGGCAGAAACCCCATCGGACCTCTTCCTCCAGACCTTCACCAGTCCAGGCAACAGCCCTCAGGCTCTGGTTCGGGATTGGGTCCACATCAGGAATGCCACAGTTGTAGTCCAGATCTTGGATCCAGGACCTGGATTTGTCCATGTGTGTTTTCTCTTGAAGCATTAATTGTAGTTGCAGTCAACGATTCGTGAATCTTTAAAGGACTTTTCTCCAAGTAAATGTTGTCCTCCAAGTCGACTTTTCAGTGCAGAGGTCAGTAAAACGCCTGAACAGGCAGTTTCTGCTGCAGTGAACCTCTGTGTCTCCCTTCGTTGTGGGGCGTCTTGGTGAAGGTCTTCTGGGTCACTTCCCATTGAGTCTATTGAACCAGACTATGAGATCATTCAAAGACTCTGACCATCTCTGGACCGTCCTTCACACAGCGCTGCAGCTTTTCAATGATACTCCACCTCACTGAGATGCACCTGTACATGCCAACGACTGCATCCAGCAGCATAAATTACAGGGAACACTTACACCAACATATGGGACTCCTCTGTAATTAGAGGAGGAAATGTACAGGAAGGACCTTTGAGCTTGGTTTTGATTTGAAAAAACAAGTTTCCCAAACTGTGACTGGAAACCGGCACATTGCATGAACAGCATTTGCAGCGCAGCACCCACCTTCATCCCCGTCGTTGGCGCTCACTGTTAGAATCGCAAAGCCGATGTCGGCGTCCTCATCCACGTCGACCTCGTAGGACGCCTGAGCGAACACGGGCTTGTTATCGTTCACGTCGCTGATGAAAACACGGACGTAGGCCGTGTCTGAAAAGACAACAAAAACAAAAAGGAAGAATTAAAAAACATGCGGTCGTTCTTATTCTGTCAACACGAACATCTGTCTTGCTCTTCTTTTGGATGGCAACAGTTTAGTCACTTTTGCATTGGTGTGTATACACACACACACACACACACACACACACACACACACACACACACCGGAGGGGAAAACAGACGTTTTCTCATGCAATCAAACCCAAAAATAATCTCCTTTTTTCTGTTGTTTACCAGTTTTCTGTTACATCTGTCATCCATCTCCGCTATTTAAGGCTGTTTCACCATTAAACTCAGCTGCTTCTCCTTCACTTCAGCATCCAACCACAGGCTGGAGCGTCGTATAAAGCACCCTGAGGGCATCAGTGTATGGCTCGCTAGTTGAGCAACCCAACATGCTACACTAGCTTTGATATCTGTATCAAAACGAGGATAATTTGCAATGCAGCTTCGAGATGAGATAAATTATTCAAAGGCAGGGTGGAGGAGTTTGGTATACAGTTCATGGCACAGATAGTGAACTAACGCAGGCCTCGGAGCGAGAACAAAAACAAGTCGCAGATGCCGACACGTCCTCGCACGTGTTGGGAATCTTTTGGAGGAGGGAAACGACGGGGAGAGGCGGAGGGTGAAAGCGGAAAGACAGATGCAGCAGCCGTCCCCTCCTCCTCCCTCCTATTCTCTAATGATGCCCGCTCAGCCATGTTTTCACACTTCCACAGACATGCGTGCGTCATGTACCGCGCTGCATCCCGCATGTCAGCCTGTGAGTAGCACCGCTCCGCTCGGAAAAACAACGAGTCAACGAGGTTATTTTTGTGGCCACTCGGCAACACAGTGCTGTCTGGAGCCGACAAAGTGTGTGTACCAACAACACTGTGTCTTACTCTCTCAGCCTTTCTTCACCTAGAACATTGATTTGAGGCTGATATGTACAAAAGCACCTCGGAAAATGTAAATCTCAACAAGTGTTCATGTTTCTATCTTTCTAAACAAGTTGTGGAAACAACACATAGATGCACAGTAGGATTATTTCCAGCATCTACACGGAGACGGAGACGGAGCTTTTTTTTAAAAAAAGTTGTGTTTTTAGTTTCTCTGAGCAAAACGTTTGGTTTTCTCTGGTAAACTCTGCCCTGTTTCTTTTAACCTGATGTCTGATTGGCTCATTCAGAGGTTTTTTTCACATATAACATACAGCATATTCCTCTAGTTTTTGAGACTTCAGCAAGACCCGAGCCATAAGAAAATCCCTCAAATCCGCCTCACATTCAGACCAATACTGTAAGTTATAACACTGATAGCAGCAATCAGTTTCTTAGATCTGCTGCACTTTACATCCTTTTTTACTTAATAATTGTGATTTTCTTTGACATGTGCAAATCTAATTATGGCAACTTCGGAGCGGGTAATCATCAGCCCCCCGTAAACCCTTAATGATCTTACATGGGGGGTCCGGGACCGCCGGGAGAGAACCAACTCAATTAAACTTCTTCTTTTATTCCTCTGCGCTGCATGAAGATAAATCATGGATTTATGCTTCTGCATCGTGTCAGAGACAGAACTGGAAATGATTTCAGCTGTTCTCACCTTGTTAACAGGTCTAAAAAATCAGAGCACAGACACGCCTGCTCCTCCTCTCAGTCGCAGGTGAAACTCGCCGCTGCAGCCGTTTTTCAAGCAACAGCCCCATCAGAACTGACAGAGATCGTGAAAGCGAGCGCTCGCACTCTGATTTATGCCTCCGCCTGTGTTTCATTTCATGCCCCGGCTCGGTTTTCTCTAACATAATTTACAGTTTCCATCCACCTTGTGAAGCCCACATGACACCGCCGCCTCCGTCGATTCTTATCACGGCGCACCTCGGGAGTCGGGGCTAATTTTTCACCCGCACATTTGATATGCACACACTTATGAACTCCTCCTTATGGAATGCCCAGAGATTTAATATGATTCTTGATTGAAATCAGGACAGCTTGATTAGCTCCTCCTACTTTTTGCAACTCTAAATTGCCCCGTCAGCCATCATTCTACAACCTCTTTAGTGTTTGTGACGCAGGGGAAAAAAACAAACAAAAACTAAATAATACAAAATGCGTCCTCCCGGGCTCCACGCAGCCTCTGCTCTGCTTAATATTTCACTTCTGTTTACATTGCCACGAATGTCACAGCGAGCCAAACCCAGAGAGACGATCAGTTAATAATCTATGATCGCATTTATTAAAGATATATCCTGCTCTGGCTCTCTGCTTTCTCAACACCTCTCTCCAGCCACCCATCTGTCTCAACATCTGCTCGTTTCCCCACATCCTCCCATCCCAGTCAGCGGAGGGAGGAGGAGAGAGAGACAGAGAGAGAGAGAGAGAGAGACAGAGAGAGAGAGAGAGGGAGAGGCTTAGTTCCTCCCACAGACAGAGATGAGCAGATGTGAGAAGCATACCAAAAAAAGGAGAAAAAGAGGATCATCACTACCTTCAATAAAGATTTCGAGCCTCAAATGAAGTCTAAAGAGCAGCTGCCTGCACTGCGACGTCTCTCAACAACAACGATGGCACAAAAGTTGGAAATGAACCAGACATGAAATGAAAAAATGAGACGTCATACAGGTCAGACTGTACAGTGCTATACTGTTTCAGTAAGCAAGCATATTTGGAAATGCAGTATGCTCTGCAACTTTCCTTTCCTAACTGGTGCGTCTTCTAGTCTGTGCTCTCTTTCTCTCTCTCTCCCTCACCGGTAGAGCTAGTTTACAGTTAGACAACAGGATCTCTGATGTCAGGATAAAATGCTAATGAAAATTTCACACTATAACTGAGCATCTTTAATACAAATCTACTGACGCCACTCTGGGTAACAGGATAACAGATTTCTGCTAATTTTCACTTTAAATGCAAAGTTCTAATGCTGATATAAATGAAAACAGGAAAATGGAGGCCCATTTTACATGTTTGTTGTGTTTTTGGTGTCCGTTGTTTGGAGTCACTGAATACACAAGTTTTTGGAAACAGATTTTGCATTTTCACTTGTAAACATTCTGTTTCTGTTCACACTGTTAAACGCAAAGTTTTAGCCCTTGTTATCAAATTGTGCTCTCATCCATTCAAAGTGGATTCCACATTGTTATTGCATATATAAGATGGCTAAAATCTTTAAAGAAGAAATACCTTTAAGTTGTCATTCTATCACACGTGGTTGAACTAGCAATGCGTTTCATGTCAAAACTAACACTTCTCAGCAATATTCCATCCTCCATCTTATGGAAGGGTCTGAAGGCTGAATCCTCCGCCATCTGCTGCACTTTCAGATCATATCAATCCTCCAGTGGAGCTTTTTCACTTTCTCTGGAGCTCAGAACCTGTGATGTGACGGACCACACAAAAGCAGGGAAGCGCACACCAGCTCGCCTCCATGTGGGGCATTTCATGACCGATTTCCATAATCAGGCCCTAAGATCACTGCACAGGCTGATTGGACGGCTGTGAAAACACACAGCAATCAGCCTGTAGAGCCGTGGAGTCATCTGAGTCATTACTCCGGTCTGGTGGGGCAAAGCCGGCCTGGCAGAATCATGTCAGGAGAGCACGCCACGCCCGAGCGCCCAGGGCCAGCTGTGTGCTGGAGGACGCCGTGGACACCTCACATGGAAGTGGGGAGGGGTCTTAATGCTGCTGGACACACTGCGGTTTCCAACCCCGCAGAGCCTTTTAAATACTTCAATCCCCCAAGAAAACATTGGGGCAACTGTGCACCTAACTGATGATTGTGCCCTGTTTCAGTTTGGACCTTTCAGATCAGGTCTAAACTGAAGTCCAAAGTCAAATGGACCTTTTTTTTTCTGACTTTTTGTTTTGATTTGATTGTTCAATGGCTCCAAACTCAGAGGCCCGCTCCGGCCTTCATTCTGAGTGCAATCAACAGAGGAGAACTGCTTGCTTAATTTACTGTAGTTTGAAATGATTTCACAGTGGGAGGTGAAAACCCAAAAGAATACTGGGATTTATTTTAGTTAACTACTTGGTTGTTAAAGAAAATCTTTGTATTGTTAAATTCCTGTTGTGGATTTTCTCAGTGGGCGGGGCTTGAGAGGTACAACAAACCACATCCTGGTGAAGCTTTTTGTTCCAACTTTTCATCTTTTTCTTTTTCCTTATAAATAGCTTGACCGACCAAAGTATTTTTTCACTTTTGGAAAAGAGCAAAAAGAAACACGCACCAGCTTTTAACTTGTGACGACACCTGTTGTGCCTGTTAACACGTTTTCAAGTGAAAACACTAACATTCATTTCAGTCCTCAATTTAACCAATTCCAGACAGAATCTCAGAAAATCAGCTCCAGCATGCCCAATCTGTTTGCCTCAACATTTTTTTTATTTCCTTTCAGCTTCAACAATTGGCTCTCGGAAAGGATTCAGATGTCCTCTCCGAGTTGAGGGCTGCCAAAACGTTACATTGAAGCAAAGCACTGGCAGACACAGCTCCACTCATCGAGATGGGACAGCAGCAGATTTCAGAATTCAAACCCTCCGTGTAAACGCTGGACTGAGCTCCAGCTTGTGTGTGTGGGGTTGGATTTATGTACCTGAGTTGGGCTGCCCGTGCTTCCCGGGCCGTGCCGACTCCCAGCCGTCCACAGATTGAACCTCCAACAGGTAGGAGCTTTTGGTCTCACGGTCGAACACCGTCTGAGAGTAGATGAAGCCCAACTCTGGCTCGATCCGGAAGTACTGATGGTCTCCACTGCGATCCTCCAGCAGGGAGTAGGAGATCTGAGAGGCGGGGGGGTCACACAGATAAAACACAGCTCAATTACCACTACATTCACACAGCCAGGGGGGGGGATACACTTCGGATCATCCAGACCATAGGGGGGCCGAAAACAGTCTTTGCGTGTATTGTTTTACCTTCCCGTTGAGACCCAGGTCCATGTCGTTGGCTGAAACCTGAAAAACCAGAGTCCCTGATTCGGCCCCCTCGGTGATGGAAGCCTCGTAGATTGAGGACGTGAAGAACGGCACGTTGTCATTGACATCTGGAAAAGAAAGACGCCACGAACATTAAGTAGGCTGAATGTGTCGACAATGACAAAACCCAATCAGAGATTCACTGCCGTTACGGTGTCAAACTCTCATATATTTTTACTAATACTATAGTAAATATTGGGACTTCCTGTTTTTCAGAATGTTTATATTTCATTTATATTTCTTTTCTATCTTGTTGCTGTTTCAAGTTATTTTTTTTTCCTTTTTTTACGTAGAGAGTGAACAAAACCCAGAGTTAAATTCCTTGATTGTCATGAACAAACTTGACCATTAAAGCTGATTCTGATTCTCACAACACAGATTTGATGCTAATCTTATTTTGCCCCCAGTACAGTAACTGGTAACCATATTCAATAACAGTTTGAGTTATTATTAAGAACTCTGTTAATTCTGAGGAGAGAATATTTCTTTCTCTCTCATTCAATGTAAAAAGTCAAGCTGCTCATCTCATCTCCACCTCTGTGCCTCACACTAATCATTCTTAATCTCATTTCTGGGTGTAAAAGATAAACTAAAAAAGACTATTTTCCCCATACAGTGCTGACAAAATTAGAGAAATCTTTAGTCTTTAGCCTGGAAACACATTTGATCAAACTGTGGATGGTGTACCTTGTTCACATGCCTAAATGATTGTGTAAAATGTCAGTATTCAGAGCAGAAAGCAGCAACATGGTTTCTGGGCAACATCAGATGCAGAGAGAATATCTGTGTGCGCCCGGTGGCGCCGCATTGACTCGGATCCCTTCTACAATTCTGACCTTTTAACCTCACATTCTGTAGCTGCGCTCCTCTGATGTGCCAACAGAATTTTTTGCTGTTTGTAACTTCTGCAGTCTGCCTCCACAGAAAGACATTTTTGTTCCCAGAAAACATTGCAGCAGCTCTCCTCTGAGTTTCTCAGCTGCTGCAGTGCGATGTGGAGAAAACTTTGCAACTGTAAACAAACGGGACCGCTTGTTGGGTTCGCTCAACTTGTTCTAATGGTGCAGGTATACACTCAAACTCTGAATGTGATGGTTTTTTTTTTTAATTACAAACACCCATGCAGTCAAGCTTTTAAATTATAGAAAATAAAGACTTACTTTCCAATAACAGAGCGACTTTTTTTTTCAAGCATTGTTTCAAGCACTGTTGTCAAGTAAACAAATGTAAAAAATGCTACAAAAGTTTGTTTCACTTTGCATAAACAAGAGTTGAAAAAATAAACATTCTGTTTGTTCTGTGAAACATTTGAATGCTCCAAAAACACTGAACACATTCAGTTTGCATTTCACGGTTTGTTATTGAACAAGCTGTGTATTTTCTTACACTATATTTAGCTTTCCTGATATTTTTATTAGCATATTTCTTTTTATGAGTCGTAATTGAGGTTTACAAGTTTTTACACGTATTTCTACGTTTGGTAAGATCATAGTCGTCCTTCAAAAGCGACACATCAGAAAAATGAGCTGATCTGAGCTGAATATCTTGCAGGAATCTCTCTGCTGTGTATTGTTAGTGCCTCATGGCTTCACGGGGATTATTCAGTGTTTGCACCATCGGATACAGCCGTGACTCCTCATCCTGTTTTACCACACTGATACCGTATCTTATATGGATTACTGACACTCTTCACGTTGTGGTTATTTTTTCTAGGCTTGAAAACGAGGATGAAAACATGCATTAGAGCAATCCATAATGAAGACCAAATGGGCCATCCTTCAACAAAAGCAGAAGGAAAGCTTTACATGCTAAAGATGAAAACTGCTTGAACTGAAGGAGCTCAGCTGACGTGAGGCCGAACGCTTTACACAAATGACTCGGATGGAGACACAAAACAAACCCGATGCAGCTCAGACTGTCTCTTTTTTTGTTTTTTTTTTCCTCCTCCCTCCTCTCTCTTAGCCTTCTTCTGAGAAAATGTCTTAATCTATGAATTAAAAATGGGGCCTTAAATCCATTACAGACCTCCCTCCCTTCCTCATCCTCCCCGCCTCTGGAGAAGTCAAAGAGCTTTCCTATTAAGACAGATAAGAGGAAGGAGGGGCGGGGGGGAAATGAGAAGTTAGAGAGAGGGACAGGCAGACTGAAGAAGGTCTGGGAGAATTAATTATTACTCACTGGATTAGGAGTAATTCGAAGGAATAGAAGGGTGTGTGTGTGTGTGTGTGTGTGTGCGTGTGTGAGTGGAATTACAGAAATGATGATGGGATATTAAAGCCGAGTTACCAGAGGCTGAGTAACTGAACTGAAACAGACTAATGTAATCCCATACAGAGGGAGAAAATTACAAACAAGCAGGTTGAGATTAGCTCCAAGGGAAGGAAGAATGAAGCATCTACTGGTCTAGTGGCTTTTTATTTATTTAATCCTCAGACGGAAATTGGCTTCAAAGATGTGTCATATAATATCTAAATAGTCTTTAGGTAAGTAGTGGTGATTAACTCAAACCAAGTTCAACAGGTTCCTCACTTTTTCACCCAAATCTTTCGAAATGAAAAACATCACTGTAAATTAGGGATGCAATGATATCAATACCCGCGTTTTGTTTAGTTGTTTACATGAATTAACCAGTCATTTCAACATTTAATGCTCTTTCATAAGATGTTACGCACCCGTCACTGTCTTAATAAATCCCCCCTCTGCTTGTTTCTGCATCTGTCAGACGGTGGCTGTGAAATGTGAACCGCAGCAGCAGGAGGGCTTTGGGGTTAAGTATATTGTATATATTGCAACATCTGTCGAGTTCTGCAAATAAATATGGATTTGAGTTGGAATCCAGATTTAAATAATTCCAGTCGGTCGATCGCTGCAGCGGGAAGCTCATCCCTCTTTATCCTTTCTACTTCCAGATCCTCGGGTTGTGTTCACGCTGCAGACTTCCAGGTGAAAACGCATTGTTTCTGACACTCAACATGAAGTTACCTGTGACGTTGATGTACACCATGGTGAAGGCAGCCAGCGGCACAGCGGCGACGTTCTGAGCTCGAACCCGCAGCATGAAGTTCCTGGTGGTCTCGTAGTCCAGCGGCTCGGCCACCAGGATGGAGGCCGAGCCGTCCTCCCGGTTGGGGGTCAGGTAGAAGCGAACCGGCATGTTGGTCTCCGGCACCATCCCGTCCTCCAGATTGTAGGTGACCCTGGGATCCCCCAGCGGAGACGTGGCCTTGATGGTCTTTGGAACAGAGAGACGGAGTGAACGTCACAACACACCCCGCTTTACTTCAGGCTGCTTTTGTCTGATTCTGTGTGATTAAAATACACCCGGGTTTGATTGAGCCATTACAGAGGCTCATTTGCAGGTGTGAAAAAATGATAGTCTCAGTCTCAATCTGCTTTTAAATCAGGCAAGTGAAATTGCTGCACATCTTAGCCGGCTGATTTGTGTAACTGAAATGTTTGCATGTGTTTGAAATATAAACCCCACCATCGGCATGCACAGCACTAAACAGACGACAGACTTTATATGTGGAGTTAATAGAAGTTTTGTCAGAAGATATACACCAGGAATGTCAAATGGATTTTAGTTCAGGGGCCATATACAGACCAATTTCACCTTGGATGGGCTTGACTGCTAAAATAGCACCGTAACAAACTTTGAAATTAAACTTTGAAGTTTTTCCCTGCTGAGGCACAGGGAATACTTGATGAAAATATCAACATTTACTGTGGAAAATGACTCCATAAAGCCAATTTTAATGAAACCTTCTGGTGCAAAGCAGACAAAATATAGTCAAATGTCCAAAAAGCACAATTCAAAATCAAAAAATCAATGTTTGCTATTTGCTTGGTGGTTTGGCGGGCTGGATTAGAGCCTCTTGTGGGCTGGGTTTGGCCCATATGTTCTCTATGACATCCCTGATAAACACCATCCCGTGATCAGAAGCTAGCTGTGGGTATGCCTCAGTGAGCCTTGGACTCCTGTGACCCTGTCACTGCTCCACTCGCTCTATATCCTTGGATCACTGGTAATAGTTATTGCCGATTGTAGAGCAGGAAGACAACAACTGCAGTTCTTCACAATGTGCTGAATCATGGGAACCATCGCTGTCCTCCATCACATCTAAATAAAGAACCAGTGTCAGCCCAGCCTACTTAAAAACCAACCACATATGGCCTATTTATTGAATTTTTGTTTGCTTTCTGATATTTATACTTGTAGAAAACGCCAGCCAGAGAAAGTTGTCCATCTTGAAACTCAAAGAGCTGGAAAAAAATAAGTTTACTGCAACTTTCCTGCTCCCAGACATCGTCTTATGGTTCACCTTCAGCATGAGAGGAAATGACGGAAGCCTCCTTGTAGAGAAACACACACCTTTCCTGTCAAAACTGTCAGAAGAGCCCGAGAGAGATGGCCATGGATCTCCTGCAGAAGCTCCCTGCTGCTAAACAGCAGCTCCACTGTGTAATATTTCACATATCTGAGGCTCCATTTGCACAACATTTTCCAGTGAAAACAGAAAACTTTGATAGCATTTCAGGTGTTTGGACTCACTGAAAACACAACTTTTTGAAACTGGCCCTCGAGGTGGAACTTGTTGACAACACTCCGATTCCATCTCCCAGGAAACGGGGGGAACTGCAACTTTTCTGAAACGCTGCGACTGTGCACGTGCAACATGGCTGTGATATATAGTTCTTCATCCACTTGTGTAGAAATGCATTATTTCTGAATTTAATTCTACACAAACCTTTATTACCTTCAGTTTGGTTGATTGCCTTTTCAACGTTGAACTGTTTCTGTCATCCTGATCTAAGAAAGGCGCATTTTTATCATTAGCTTGATTTTCACATATTTTTAGGCCCTTTTTTGTCTACTGATGTTTTAACTCATCCTGCTTCTTATCTTGGGGTTCTCTTTTGTCTTTTGTCTTTTAGCTGAAGCACGGTCGTAACTTTGTCTTGTCTTGTGTTGTTCTGTAAAACTCACTCACTGTAAACTCAATTTATCCAAAAATATAAAAAATGTTCCGAATCTGAATCTGACTAAAATGTTCTGTCATTTTCTGTATCTGTCTCATTGATGTTTTTGAAGCACCTTGAATTGCCTTGTTTATGAAATGTTGCTTTAGATTCTCTCCAGATTCTCCTGGTCCTGGTCCTGGTCCTGGTCCTGGTTCCAGTCCAGATTCTCCTGGACTTGGTAGTTTTAGAGTTAACAGTCACCGTAAGAACAATCTACCTTGGTCTGTGATCTGTACTGAATGTCTGTGTTCTCAGATTGTTAATATGGTTCCCTTCATGCATGTGTGTGTAGTTTCATAAAAAAAAAACAAAAAATAAAAAAAAAACAAGCAGCATCAACTATTGTCCTTATAAGGCAGCTATGTTGTTTTCACCATTTCTGCTGTTTCCATCATTTTCAAAACATTACCGGGAAAACACAAACTTCTGTCAAATGAAAACACAAAAGCGATGTGTTTTCACGTCGTATAAATGAGGCGTCAGACTGAAGTCGGGTAATACCAGCAGCATCAGTCACGGTGGCTCCAAAGCGGTGCTGCTGCTGACGACAGTGAGACGGCTTTCTGATGGCCGGAGTCACAGTCCACCACGACACCCCACTCCAAGCACGACCAAGAAACTGTGACAGGATGACAGGACCACCCCTGGACTTTGCTCTGGACGCCGCCTCCCATTCAGTGGCGGTTGACATTATGCAGTGACAAAGCCAGGAGGACGAAATCCACATAACAGTGGAGGTAAAAAAAAAAAAAAACACGTAACCCAAAACACGCCTTTAAACCGATTCCCCAAAACAGTCTCTGGTTCTGTGTTCACGTGAAAACCTCTTCTCTCTACCTACACTAGTCAATTTTCTGATATTACAGACCCACGGTGCTTTGCGGTGGAGGATATGAAGAAATCGTAGCAGCGATTTGCATTTGACAGAATTTCTACATTTCCAAATACTAATTTCCGGAGCTGGAAAAAGATGCTAACTGCCAGCCGGCCAGCTGACCCGAACGGAACAGAAATGTCGACAGCCACTGCCAAGCCTCGGCTCCTTCTGCATTATGAATAGTGGGGGAAAAAAAAAAAAAAAAAAAGAGTCCGCTCAAATGGAAAAAGGCGTTTTATAGCCCATAATAATGAACACTAAAATATTAGTAAGTCTCACAGTGTTCGAGTAGACAAAAAGCCAGAGAAATCCTGCGGGATCAGAGGAAAATACGCTCCGCTCTTCATTCTGTGTTTTCCCTAAACTAATTAAAGGGAAGCTATTCAAAGCCCATGCCATACACACCCCAATTAAAATCAAAAAATGCCATCTCGGGCGTGATGCGGCTTGCCTATGGGTGACCTAGCTGTATCTATTCAACCTACAGAGCATGGCGTCGACAATAATGAGGCACCCTGTGCAGCGTGCAGAACTGGCAAACATGTCTGACTACTGTATCCACTGATTCAAGAAATGAAAAGCTCAAATGTCCAGAGCGGAGATATCCCCACCCCTGAGAGTCGTAGCAGTCAAATCAACAGTGAACTGCTGGCTCCGTTACAACGGCGTGCCGGGGGGGGTGCTTGCTCTTTCTCCCGTTTACAAGCACAGATTCACGGGGAGCGTGCTGCTCTGTCTTTTCATTTCCGTCCTCCGAGTTAAAATATTCAGCAGCAACTGTAATGGCCCTAATTGCTCCCAAGAGAGCATTAGAAAACACTGATGATTAGTGTGTGTGGCATGAAAAGGCAATACCTATGAATAATGAAGTTGAAAGCACACGTCTGACTGGATTTAGAGGCGTTTTTTGAATGTTTTGCTGACTTTTTATGGACTCTCACTGTGAACTGAGCAAAAATTCATCAAAGCCTTAATAAGAACAGAGAAGTTCAGAAAAGCCGACGTCCGCTGCTCTCTTAAGGCATCAACGTCCAGGAATGAGCCAATAATGAGCTGGAGAGAATTACCGACACCTCCACGGTGAAGCATTTCAAACAAGTCCAAATGGGAACTGCGGAAATGAAACGTTTTAAAGTGAACAGAGTGACTCAAGCACAACATGAAAGAAAAGTTCTCATCTTCTTTCATGAGGTATAAATCAAAACTCAGCGTGGATACGACCATCGGGACTGGTGGTGATGAAAACCAAACTCGTGTTGAACTGTTTCATGAACATTTCATTGTATGGCCTGGCGGTTGTTGGTTTAATTATCTCAATTTTAGGAAATCAGAATTTATCTCACAGATCTAAGATAACATTTCCAACTGTCCTGCATACCTGTTCTTTAAAAAAAAAAAAAAAAAAAAAAAAAAAAACTGTGTAATCTTCTAGACCAGTGGTTCTTCATCTTTTTGTGTTCAAGGACAACACTTTCCTGTTTTTTTTCTTTCTTTTTTTTTTTTTTATTAAACCATGTTTGAACCCTCTCCTTGTGCTTGGTGGTCTGGTGCTGCTTTGATTTGCAGTTTCAAACCTTCACTCACCAGTTTTCCACCACAAATGACTCGTTTCTTCAGTGAAGCCATACTTTTTGTAACTCTTGGTACAATCACCTTTTCTTCTTAGCAGATTCTTCTGTTGTGCTGTTTTGCCTGAGATGCCACTAGTTTTTTCTCCCTCTGACACTTTTAAATAGACAAACAACAACAAAAGTGCTGCTCTTTTAATGTAAATTCTTGAATGTAGTAGTTTTGTGGCATAATTGACTCATAGTAATGACTCAGTGATTTTTAAGACAGCAAAGTTGTAACATTTAAAATCAAGTTTAATTTAGAACAAAGTGAAAGAAGTCTGTAAATGTTAAAAAAAAAGGAAAAAAAAAAAACAAGAAAAAGCTTCAGTCTGAGCTGGAACAATGCGGAATGCTTCTTTCTGTCTGTATCGGACACCAATAGGAACAGCATCACTGTGAAAGTGTGGGAGATGCTCCACAACCTTCTTGTTAGAATATTTTGTGAACACATGAAACCAAAGTGGAGCACACTGAGAATCAGTTTGTTCCTGAGCCGGAAAACGAAGCTCAGACTGAAACGTTCAGCCTGCCAACTGCAAAACATGGCGGGGGAACCATCACACTGTGAGGCTGCTTTGCCTCTCCCGGTACTGGAGAAACTGTAGATATGAAAAGAATGATGACATCTGAAAATTACTCAGATATTTCAAAGAAAAATGTGTGAGCCGGTGTGATTAAACTGGGTTTGAAGCGCAAAATCTTCAGTCTTTGACAACAAGTTGCCAAAACTCACATCCAGCTGCACAAAGGACCAGATGAGCTCTTTAAATGATCAATAAATATACAAATAAATCAAAAGTTAAAGGCTTGGAGTGAGCTGCAGAAGTAAGTCCTGAAGACTTTCTGCTTTGATAGCATCTCCTTTACAGTCCTGCTGAGCAATCGGAACTGACAGACTCCTGCAAACTCAAGATCCTCCACAAGACGGCAGTCAGAAACGAGCAGCAAATGTTTTGGGATATTTTGAACATGTTGAAAAAAAAAATCACAATGCCATTTAAAGCTAGGGTAGACGATGTTGAAGAGCCTGCAAGATTTGAAAGTGGCACACCTCAAGCCATCCCCCCTAAGCTCCTCCTACTCCAATCAGTGCTTGGCCCAACGCCACACCCCCACCAACGTGACCCCGCTCCAAGCCTAGGGTGACCATACGTCCTCTTTTACCCACTTTTTGTCCACTTTTTACGTCCTGTCCGGGGTGTCCGGGCGGGTTTTTTAAATTCAAGGAGATGTCGGGAGTTCACTGTTTCTCATAGCACATAAACGAAAATTGACCAGCGCTTTGCCCACAGATCCTTCGATGTCGGCTCTTCCTATCATTGTGAAGCAGAATTCACCAAGCGTTGGACCGTTCACCCACTAATAGGGAACGTGAGCTGGGATTAGACCGTCGTGAGACAGGTTAGTTTTAATCCTGCCCAGAGCAGGATTACTATTGCAACAACACATCATCAGTAGGGTAAAACTAACCTGTCTTTGTTGCACGATGTAATTACCGAGAGGCGGTCTTGCGCCGCGCGCTCACACACACACACACACACACACACACACAGACGGAGCGGAGCAGACGGGGCTGTTCAGACAGCGGAGCACAGCATCTGACTGGTTTCTTAAGAGCGGTCCGCACCTTACGATTGGTCGGAGTTTTTACTGTCCTTTGGCCGCTACAGTTGACAGATTTTTTTCCGCACCTTTTTCCGTCCACATAATGTATTGACTTCTCCCAGGGGGCAAGGAGCATTTCACTCAGTATGACTAAAAGTGCTGTTGGACAACATCGCCTACCCTAGCTTTAAGTCCTGTTTACAAAACAAGTATTTACTACAGCCGTGGTGTGTATGTGCAGCAGCAGTGTGGAAAAGTCATGATTTAGCAAATTTCTGCAGAGATGGAGACTCAAGTTTCAATTTTTATACAGATGACATACAAATAGTTAATGACATTTAATATCAGTCGGATTTTCTTTAGTTTGACTAAATCATCTTGATTTGACATGCTTAACTTGTATACAGCATCTCCTTCAAACCATCCAGAACATTAATTTCTCCAATTACTTATTCATACATGTTCAGTGATAATACATAAACATGCCCTGTCATTATTTATTCATACATTTCCACTGGAAAGTTTGATGCAGAGACTTTCCCAAAGCAAACTGAAGTCCTCCATGGAAATCAAACCATTCAAGTCAAATATGTCATTAGATTAATAAAAGATCAATGAAGATATATTTGAGGATAAACAAAAACAATGTGTTGAGCATCAGTATGTCAAGATTTGTGGATTTGCAGAAGTCTGTAGTTGCAATGCAATGCATGCAGTGAGAGAGCATCTGGAAAGCATCAAGACACTGAATTATACCGAGGGGCATTTTCAATACTGTAGCTGCTCCATTAAGCGACATAAGAGGAACACGGGCAGATTAAACTGCACTTCTCAGCCTAACAGACTCCACCTCCAGACCACTGCAGACTGCAACGCTTAAGAGTTTAAATAAGAGTTTTATGAAGAGCTGCTGAACTGGATCTGATTACATTTTATATGTTGACTTAATGAACTGATCTGTCAGCACAGTTCTTTTAGATATTTGTCTGATTTGTTACTATTTGATTCTTTATTGAGATGTAATAATTCCTGTTTTACTCTTAAAATCTTGAAAACCTTCAGTTCTATTGGAGCTTTTCTTAATAAATTCTCAATAACGATTGCAGTTACTTCTTGTTGAATGAAGGATGAACCAAATGATTTTAGTAGTCTGGCAGTTTACCTGAAAACAAAATCATTTTATTTCATTTCATTTTCATTCATCTATCTTTAAATATGCTTTGTGCTTAGAAAAAAGTTTTTGTATGAATTTATTTAAATCCTTTAAAATACAATTTTGAAAAAACTATTTTAGTGTGGTTTGAATTCTTTACAAGTTTGTGCACATGACGATGTCTCA
Organism: Salarias fasciatus; assembly: GCF_902148845.1. Taxonomy (NCBI): domain Eukaryota; kingdom Metazoa; phylum Chordata; class Actinopteri; order Blenniiformes; family Blenniidae; genus Salarias; species Salarias fasciatus. Next base: position 4,719,081 of record NC_043745.1, read on the forward strand.
AGTGAAAATACATCTTTTTTACATTTTCTTTTCAAAAACGTTTTGTGGTTACAGGACAAACTATTGAAAATGAAGTCCCGCTCCACAGAAATGGCAGAAACACTACAATTAGAAAAAAGAAAAAGAAAAAAAAAGGTGTTTCTCTGTTGGAACAGGAGTTGGGGCTGTTGTTTGTTTTTGGAGAGAAACCACATGATGCACACAGACACAAATGACCAAGTTAAACTGCTATATTGCTATTCCGGTTGACTGTCAACTATAAAACTACCAGGTCCAGGAGAGATAGACTGGGACTCATGACCTTCAAACTTCACAACTTCCACACTCAACTGTGAGAATCCCCTCGTGAAAGAAGACCTACCACGATGGGCGTGTCTCGCACGGTGTTCTCCGGTATCACCACGCTGTAGCTGTCCTTCTCCCACTGCGGAGGCTGGTTCTTCACGTTGGTGATGGTGACCGCCAGCTCCACCGAACTGCTCCTGTTTCCGCCGTCCGTGGCCACGATTTCCCTGGTGATGTAAGTTCTCTGTTTCACACAGGAGAAGAGGGAGACTGAAGGACAAACACTCAGGAGCGCATTCTCATGTTTATAATAGCACATCTGCGGCGCCCTGAAAGACATGAAAAACACTGTGCGTTCTAGATCACCCCGATTTCAGCAAACAATCCATTTTCCACACATCTTGGCAGGAGGAAATCGACTGTAGGCTGCCTTCAGGTAAACATAAACATAGTTAAAGATAAGTGAATTGATTGAAGGGCATGGCTCTCCGCGGAGCAGCAGAGTTTTGTAACTCTTACAAGAGCACTTAGCTTTATCCACCGCAATCAGGGGAATTGATCCATTCTAGACACTGAAGAATGAAGCTTAACCAGGAGTTTGTGCTCCCAATGTCTGTTTACTGACACATGTCAGAAAAGAAGACGAAAAACAAAGCAATAACATCTCCTTTCATTCAGTTCAAGGAGTTCTGCTTCATTCTGTGATGGATAATGTGAAGGAATGTATGTACACATACCTGGGTGTAATTTAACAAGGGATTAGAAAACAGACGTTCATTATGACTTACTTCATTATTTTGTTCCTAAGTGTGTACAATTCCTTTGAATGAACTACATTTAATAGAAATTGTTAAAATATTTGCACGCCTGTTCAGTTTGTCTGCATTTGAATGCTTTGTTCATGATGACGTCCTTTAAAAATGACATGAACACCATTACCCACATTCAGCAGCTGTGTGTACTGTTATTGTCTTGGTCATGCAGCCCTCAGCAGGTGGAGTTAAACAATACTTAAAATGTCTCTATTCACTCTCAGTAATTAAAGACATTAAAATGTCACAAACCAGTGAATGTGTAGGCAGCGGCTGCTCCTCTCTGATATTTCAAGCAATGATCGTCATTAATAGAAAAAGTCCACATCTTCAAATTTGGGAATGTTGTTATGAACCGGTTTCAGAAACTGGCATGCTGCCAGGTGTTAGTACAGAAAACAAAGTGCTGATAATACAATCATCCATTTCTCCTGGCGCTGGTGAGATGCTGATTCCTGGTCTTTTAATACTCATCTGAGGCTTGGGTTTGTTTTGCAAGTTTGACAGTTTTCTCTATGACTTGTTCAAATTCCCACCAAGATTGTTTTTTTTTTCTTGTTGGCAGTAAAGTGAAATTTTAAAAGGAGAGGGGATATTTAAACTCCTCTGTAAGTCAAAGAGAAGCTGCAGTTCTGTGGCGGAGTCTCGCTGGCAGAAGACTTTCTCACTATGAAATGGGAAGAGACAGACATGTAGATGTCAAGGAACACCATGAACCCTTTGAGTTGTCACAGATGAATGCATGAAATGGTCTTAAAATTTGGCCAAAACTGTAATGAAGACTCAAACATTAATACGTCATTTCGGTATTAGTGGAAATACGGGAACAGAACCCAATCCACATTGTATTAAATCTTGCCTGAACTGCTTCATCCAGATTATGTGGGCGATCAACAGACCTCGCTCTCATTTCACAGCCTGTCTGTTGGATCAAGTTTTGGAGTGACCAGGGAAGAAGGAGATGATTTTTCTTCTTTTGTCTGAAGCCACTTGGTAGCAGATTTCCTTCCATGTTTGGCTTCATTGTTCTGTTCTGTGTTCCAACTTTCCCTGCATCTCAACTTGCTGACGGTTCCCCCGACATCAGCCTGTGGAGATCGACTAACAAACTCTACGGAAAGAGTCCAGGCCCAGAAGTATCAAAGCAGCCCAACATCATGATGCTCCCTCCACCATGCTTTACAGTAGAGATGATGGACGCATTAGCTACAGTATATCATTTTCTTAATGGTTTGGCTTATTCTTTTACTGGTTACACACCATCAGAAAAACCTCACAGTCCAACAATTGTTCAGCAATTGGAAGAACATATAGAGCCTTTACATTTCTACTATCACAATTGAAACTGCTTAATCTGAAGCAGGACTCCCAGAGTGAACTGACAAGTTTGACGTGGAGTAAAATGCGATCATATGTTGTGGTGTTTGCGTGTACCTGCGAGATGGGCTGGTTTACATACACCCAGCCTGTTAGAGGGTTGACCCTGAGGTACTCCGGCTGTTCCTCCGACATGGAGTAAGTGATGGCTGCGTTGGTGCCAAAGTCGTCATCGTGAGCCGCCACTCGCAGGAAGCTTGTTCCGATCATCGTGTCCTCACGAAGGAAGTCTGTGGTCAAAGAAAGTTAACCAAAGATCAACCAAAAAAATGATATTTGTATTCATTTCGGGGCCGTCCTGCAAACAAACTGGAACTCTATAGTTTTCTTCTTTGGACCAATTTTGATAGATGCAGGCCACTGAAGAGCAGGAAGACCCTATAAGAGCTGTAGCTTGGAAGATGCTTTAATTCAACTGGCCATCATACCACTGACCCCCGATGCACACTGGATGCGGTCCGGCTCCGGAACGGCTCCGGTCCGGACACCGCAGCTAATCCGTAGTCATTAAAATCAATGCTGTGATGCACACCGGCTGCGGAGCTCCGGTCTCTTTCCGCAAAGATCCTATTTTTCCGCATGCCGCAGCCCTACCGCGTCAATTCAGACAGAAGCAAGTCGGGTGCCGGAAGGAAATGCAATACATGTTCCAAAATAAGTGACTTCAAAATAAAATCTGTGTCGGGTTTAAAACGGGTTTCAAATTGTTTAAGGGGGATAACGACAGATCTGGCAACCTTCTTCAGCGGACTGCGGAGACACCGCAGGCGGTGTGAATCACAGTGCTGTGGTATACCGGACCGGAGCCGTTCCGCAGCTGGACCACATCCAGTGTACATGAGGGGTGAAACTGGTTTCAATCCTTATGCCCATTCTTCCTGTTTTCTTTAGTTTGTTATTTTGAAAAAGCACAATTTTTCACATGCAGTATAAACAGCCATTGCCATTGAGGGGCATAGGCAGGTATGGCTATAAAAATTTCAGCTGATTTTGGCCACTTTGTCCTTTTGGTATTTTCTTTTGAGGACAAAGTGTATTATATAAATAATAGCCGACTTCACTTGAAAAAATATCCCTCTTCCTGTTTTCAACACATTAACTTCCGGGACACAGCTGTCCGCTCTGGCCATCGAAACTCCTCATCAGACCTGTTGTTACACAACTCGCCACTGAACTCAACTCACATTCATATCGGAGGTTCTCAAACTTTGGGCTGTTGTCATTCTGGTCCAAGATGAGGATGTTGAGCTGACAAATGCCAATCAGGGGGTCAGCCGCCTGGTCAGTCGCTGTCACTGTCACTGCGTACTCCCGCTGGCGTTCACGATCAAATTTCCTGGCTGTCACAATTACCCCTAGAGAGGCGAAGATAACAAGGACGATCAGACAGTTAAAAAAGTCAAGCTGAAAACTTTTCAGGCTCCTGTCCCCTCCAGGATTTGCAATTTAAAGCTAAAATGATTACTCTGTGTGGCTTGAAGCTAAACTCTGAGCACAGGAACAGACGAGGAAAGAAACGTGTTTGTCAAAAGCAGTTATCACGCAGTCCATCTCTTTCCAATGACATTTAATGACATTTCTGACACATCTGAACAAAAAGTGAGCTTGTTGAAGGGTTTCAGTCTATATTCCAGACTCTCAGGTCTTCTGCTGCTAGGGCTTCACTGCTTCATCTCACTTTATAATTACTAAATTAATTTCAAGTTTAACATCATCAAAATAAATCAGATGATATCTTGTTTAAGAGCATTTAAATAGAGCTGTCAAACACAACAACAACAAAACGCAAAACCAACCAGACTGAGGTTCCAGTCCGGTCCACCAAACCACCAAGCAAATGGAAAAAAAAATTCTAGAAAACTTTTTTTTTTCAAGCAAGTTTTTAAGAGTAGCGAATGCAAGACAGCAGTGAGACACCAGTACCTGCAAACTACTATTAGTATAAAAGTTACAATGTCAGGGTGAGTTGCAGAATAAGACAGTTATAGGAGAAGTGTTGTGGACATTTCCCTGTATTTAGCACCAGGAGGTTTCATTCAAATTGACTTTGTATTGGGATTTTAGTCATTTTCAGTTTTGTTTTTTGTTTTTTTAAGGGGAAAACTGGCATTTTTACCAGCTCTGCTCTACAACAAAACTAAGAAAAAACATGAAAATTTGATTTGAAGGTCAATATGGCAGTTTTACAGTTCTACCCAATTCAAGATGACATTGGTTTGTGGGTTTTGCAGCTGGAGATTATAACTGATGAATGTCATTCAGTAAAACAATAAACTGTTTCCTGAGGTTCCTGAAAACACAGGTATGCATGATGTTTCTAACTCCATGTGGATATTGGCACTTCAACGTAAAGAGAAAACATCTTAACAGGTGACATCAGTGTACTGATGTGGCCAGGCTTGGCAATGACAGCTGCTCCTGCATAAAGAAACCAACAGGGAGTCGCTGAGCTCTGCTGCCTTTTGCACAGATACAGAGGACCTGATCTGATAACTTTAGCTCAAATAAAAACTGGTGTATATGACACACACACACACACACACACACACACACACACACACACACACACACACACACACACACACACACACACACACACACACACACACACAAATTTAATATCAAGTCTCCTGCTGGGTGAGGCCAGCAACACAAAGCCAGGACATCAAGGCGAACCCGTCAAAAGTTTGATTTTGAAGGTTTTAACAGTAGTTGATTCTTATATATGACTTTTGTTTTGAAGGAGTAACCTGGTCAAAGTTTGACTGACAGCTGCTCAGGTCACATGACCAGATGTGTACGATGTCAAAGTTGCAACGACAACAAGGACCAACATATCAACAGGTTCCTGCAAAACACCAAGAGGTCCAGACACATTTTCCTGGAGAGAGCAGTGGGTAATTTTTTAGGCATCCATCTTTGTTCAGAACTTAAAATTTGAAGGCCCAAAGTTTTGAGAGCAGCAAATATCAACACAGAGACAAAAAATGTTCTTGGGACCAAACTGCAAACCCTCTGCTGATTTCGGTGATGAATGTTTGACTGACTGAAATAACACATTTCAGACATGCACAAAGTACTAATTTAGCTACGAAATAACTTTCATGCACCAAAAAACATGATACGTAAGTATGTAAGTACATGGATGGATCCCTGGTTTCCACTGGAAGGACTCAGTCTCTCTCAAATTAACTAACATACTTTGTCTTTTTTTGAACGGTCTCTGGACACTGAGAAGACCAGACATTAGGGATGGAGAGCTGGTGAGAAACTCTACCTACACCCTGCTGAAGTTCATGGGTGCAGGACACTGCGGCACAGTGGCCAAGTGCCTGAACAACGCCAACCTGGAGGCCGTGGTGGTGAAGTTCATGAACAAGGAACAAAATGACCAACTTAGTATTGAGGTGAAATGTTCAAGCTGACATTTATTCTTGATCAACTGGAATATTTTTCACAATTGTCTAAATGATCGTGTCTTCCTTTTCCTCTCCAGCTGTCTATACTGGAAACCATCAACACATTGGATCCTACCCGTACCAACATCATCTAATTTTATGAGTGGTTTCAGCATCAAGGTTACACGTGTCTGGTGTTTGAAATGCTGTATCTTAACCTGTATAAGCTGGTCAATAGACGGTTGGAGCCAATGAAGGCCAGTGAAATCCGCCCGGCAGCAGAGCAGGTTAGTATGACTGACACCAGTAAACCTTTCTCCTTTTGTCTACCAGGTATCAGGATACAAACTGAATCTTCAGCAATCACAGAAGCTCAAACCTGACCTCTGATGTTCTCTCCTTGCAGCTGCTGGTGGTCCTGGAAGCCCTACAGTCTCTGGAGGTTCTTCATGCAGACGTCAAGCCCGACAGCGGAGGAGCAGCACCCTTAAAGTCAAATTAATCGACTTTTGGGGAAGTCTTTAGTCTCCAACATTCAACTGGACTGGAATTTCAGCCTGCAGGCTACAGGTGGGTTTATCCTGCATCCTTTAGATCATCTGTGTCTTTCTACACGTCCATGTTGGTCTGACGCTCTTCACAGTCAGGCTGCAGGTTTCACAGAGTGTCTTCCTTCCTCAGGCCTCCAGAGGTTTCCTTTGGCCTCCCCTACACAGTGGTCATTAACGTGTGGGCCACTGACCTATTCCCGGTTAATTGTGACTACCAGATGGTAAGTTTGTTCATCCAAAACCGGGTGCAAACCGTTTTCTGGCAGAACTTCCTCTCACATGTCTCTGTGGATTGTCTGTCCAGACGAAGTACATGCTGAAGGTTCTGGGTTTTGCACTGGACCACCATCTCCGGGCTGGGACCTACACCCAGTACTACCTCAAAGAGGAGGATGCAGCAGACGGCTCCACATGGAGACTGACGGCAATGGAACAGTGTTTTCCAGGTTGAAGTTGGTTCAATACTTTTACTGGAACACTTCTAGAACCAGCTGTCATGTTTCCTCAGAGTCCAGAAGAATACCTGGCGGCCAATAAGATTCCAGTGCCGGAGAGGCCAGCCCTGTTCACGGTGCCCAGCAGTCTGGATGAGCTGGTTCATGTAGGTCTTCTCTGCTGTGCTCACCACGACTGACAGCTTAAAGCACTTTATTGATGCAGATCAAAAAGTGGATGTGGAGCTGATCCACGGGCCTGACTGTGTTTGCGAAACCAGATGCATCCGGTGACGGAGCCTGCTGAGATGGAGGACAGGAGGATGTTTGTGGACCTCCTGAAGCAGATGCTGCATGTTGTCAGAGCTGAGAGGATCACTCCGAGTCAAGCTCTGCAGCATCCGATCTTCACCACGACCAGCCTGATCCAGAAGCCCCACAGCTCACAGAAGTAAAAGTCTGTCTGTCTTTCTGTTCACATGGATGCATTTTTTTCTTGCTGTTTCTCATTAGTTTACTTTCTCTCACTCTTTATCCAGATTGGACTCAGGCTGAAATGAATCCACTGCAGGAGTGAGCAGACAGAGTGAATGTCACTCTCAGGACTTTCTGAACTGCCCAGTCCGAGCAGCGATTCTGCCTCCTTCTGCTCCATCGGCAGTGTTTCAGGAGTCACCATCTACTCTGAGGACGGAGAGCCAGAAGACAGAGGCAGCAGCTCCGATGTGTCTCTGACTGGACTCTCTGCTTCTTTCTGCTCTGTCAGCAGTATATCTGGACTCAGGGCCGGCGATTAGGCTGGGCATCCGGGGCACTTGCCCAGGGCGCCAAGCCATAGTCCTGAGGACTGCTCGGCTTTGCCCCCCCCACAACTATTTTTGAGAATACAATTTCTGGAATAAAATATTGTCCTACAGTCGGGCCAATACGGGTACATAACATCTGACAGTAGAATTCAAAGTTAATGCAGAATCAAGTTAAGTTTAAAGTGGAATAAAAATACTTTTTAAAGATTAATCGATAAAACAAGAAAAAAGAAAAGAAAAATAACATTACTACTACAAAAAAATCTAAGTGTACACACACACACACACACACACACACACACACACACACACACACACACAATGAAACAGATCTACTCATGCGGTGCCTTAAGGATTGCACATAAAATCAAATTAGCACATTTGTCTTGAAGAATTTGGAATATGAGACGTATCTCCGCTGTCACCTCTGATTGTGTCTGTATTTATCTGAGCAGACAGTGGGAACCTTCAGCAGATATGCTGTTGTTATTATGGTGAGTCATTTCCTCAGCTGGTTCATCACAATTTTTGTTTGATCATTTTTGTTTTGTTCCTTCATTTGTTGATTCTGCGACAGATCATCTCCAATACGAATGATCACTTCTTCCACCAACACTTCCAACGCAATATTTACCCTGCTGGAAAAAACAAAGGCCAGCCACTAGTGGTCTGACATGCTAACTACACTATTGATATCGTTTCTGAGTTTGTTTGTTTTTTCCTGAAACTAAAAGGCTAATGTAATTAATTGTAATAAATCTATACAGTGCCTTGAATCAAGTGTAAAATGCACACAAAGTGCAACTTACCTAAATAAACTTTTGCTTCAGCGCACTTAATGTAGGACCTTAGGACAACATTCTTTACAAAGATAGATAGATATTTGGATATTTTATTAATCCCGTGAGAAATTAAAGATCATCTTGAAATGTGACAATATTTCGGAGAGAAAAAAAAAGTCTTCACTCTGTGTGCTTGGCATATGAAACAAGTACACTCTTGTAAATGGATTTACCAAAAACTGAACAAGACTTCTGTAGAAACACTTTTCTTGATTTCTACAGTTTTTAACTAAGACACTTCTAGGACCTCCAAATCCTTGTTCAGGTTGCCAACAAACTTGTACTACACAACTTACTTGGATAAAGGTGATATATGCCAATCAGGCTCTGCGGCATTAAGTGAAAAAAGAAGTAATTAACCAAGCCTGGAGACACTGGAGTTGTTCTCAACACGACAGCTCTGAGCTATGATTCTTCATGTGCATTTCTTTTACTTTTCATTGAAAACAAACTTCAGCATGTCAGTGTTGAATTAAAATAAAATCTGTGTCTCCCCATCGATTTATTTCCTACAGACGCTGAAAGGAATCCTTCGTGAAAAGAGAGGCTTTGGATGTGTTTGTGAACCTGTATCTGGGTGGATGCTGAACGCCGGCACGGTGGAGTCCTTGTGCATGAAGCCATACGTGACCCTGCCGTTGGAGCCCTCGTCGGCGTCCACGGCGTGGACCTGCAGAACGAACGTCCCCGCTGGCTGGTTCTCCAGGACCGAGGTGCTCTCCCGATACTGCTGACACTGAGAAGAATGAGAGCAGCGGAGAAGACGGGTGGGAGGAAGAGGAGATGGTGGCTCAGTGAGTACGGAGGGACTCCGATCAATACTCCATCCTATCGGAATGGAGAGCATGAGTGCGTGGGAGGCACAGTGGTATTCACGTTGAAAAGATGGATTAAAGATTACTGCAAGGCTCATTCACTTGAGGGACAAAAAGAGTAACAATGAGAATAATGTGCAAGCACAGAAGGAGAGTGGGATGACTGCATCCTGCAGCATTTATTTATTTTCTACATTTGCTTCACCTTTTCAAAATGCTGGTAATGGGTTCAGGGGTCCTGGAGTCTTTACCCGCACCCAGTTGCCCAAAACTGTATGAAAGCCTCTCAGTGAGTGTTTGCTGTTGATCTTTTGCCACTCAGTGTGTGTGTGTGTGTGTGTGTGTGTGTGTGTGTGTGTGTGTGTGTGTGCATACGCTTACTACCGACAATAAGATAACAGTTGTTTCTACGTTGGAGTAGGTACATTTGAATGGCATGGCACGAAACAATGTTTTGAATTAGTAATTGGATGCAAGTGACTTTCCTCTCTGATAGGAAAAACAAAACACAACAATCAGCTTGAACGCAAGTGTTATTTCTATATTTTCTCTCCTGCTAACAAACTGTTACCATGCAACTGCACTGGGTGAATGTGAGTCTCACGTCGAAATGTTGCTCTCACAGAATCACAAAAAAATTCATCTTCATTTATATTCATGCACAACGTATAGTTTTCATGCACAAATGACATTTTTACTGCATTGCAAATTGAATCAAGCCACTTCATTAAGCCAACAACAGTAGGAGAAAAGTACCGTTGCCAAATATTGAAATCGCAATTATGCAAAGACTGAACACACGGCGGGTCCGTCATGTCAGCCTCCAGCGCTACAGAACAGACATAATGCTGGTGAACGCACACAAAAAACAAGAATGCTGTGCACTGAGAAGTTGGAATGAATCAATGAACTGAAGGAATGAAAGCTCCACACTAATGTTTAATGGTGGAGATGAATGAAAATGTAGGAATGAAGGAAAGGAACACCCTTCAAAGTCACGTTTGACCACAGGAGATTTGGAAGACAGAGTAAAGGAGCCGATTTTCTGCTGAGGAATCTACTCGTGTGTGTTCTGCTTCGCAGTGACACCACACACTAGAAAATCAGAAGAGGGATACTTTGCGTGAACTGTCTTATTGTCATCAAGTGTGTGGTCTCTGAAACATGGGAGATTGGAAAAGTCCTGTCATGTGTACCAGACTTTATATGATCTGCAGTTATTTAACCAAAATTAGAAATCACCTCTACTTTTGGTTAAATATCACCATTTAGCACTTGTCTGCCCATTTGTCCTGCTTCAAACACATTTTTGTTAAAGGACCATAGTCCGCCCAATTTCATCGTGAATGGGTCAGACTGGTTAAAAAAAACAAAAAAAAAAACCAGCCATAATAAACTTTACATCGTTGTACTGTGTCAACTACTCTTAAGAATTGGAATCCTGGACAGTTTTACAATTTGTCATCTCAGGGATGAATTGGAGTCTTTTGCGGACAGGTTTTGACCCACGGACCTTATGCTGACACCCGTACCTTGAGGAGAAAATAAGGACTAAGATACTGCATGCAATATCAGATACCAAGGCAGCGTCTGTGGGGTATCACCTTTTTGGATCTTGCTTATTTGTCAGCACATGACAAATTTATAGTCTGAGGATAAGAAGGTCCCACCAATGGCCTAAATTCTTATGCTAGCCTGCTTCAACAAGGCTACTGCAGTCAGGAAGCAAGTAACATGAGGGAGGTGAGCAGGACTTTTTTTAAGGTAAGTAGGACATGTCAGAGTAGCTTCTTAAAGCATTCGACAGAAGCAAAGTTTTCCAACAGAGCACTATCTTTCCCAATTTCCATTTTAACAGTGCATCCTGCTAACATCATCAGATGTTTCATCAGATAAAGGCCTCCTCCTTTGCTCACATGCTCAGAGAGCGCAAACAGCACAGGCAATCTCATTGGTCTGTGGTCACAAGAGAGGAACGCTCTGATGCATAGTAAGACACTTTCCTTACATAGTCAGAAATAATAGTTTCATTTGAAATGATGTCGAGAGCAAGACCTAACCTCAACCACTCATCCAATTATCGAATAGGCTTACACCCTGTCAACTCCCACACTCCGCCTCACCACCTTCATCCTGTATCCCTACTTTACCCAAAGCCGTTTCACTTTGCATTACTCATATGCCCGTTTTCTCCCACCTAGCACACCTCCAATCCACACTTTTTTTTTCATTCTTATTCTCATCCCTGCATTGTGTCTGTTCAGCCTAAAGCCCTTATCCTGTCCCTGCCATCGACCAGAGCAGGACAGCACTGCAAAAACTCAACTACTTTAAATCAGCAAAACATTCTTAATTTTGATCAAACCTGCGAATTGGGTAAGCAAAATTTGCTTGCTTGGAATTCTTAAAACTAGCAAATGAATCTAACAGCTGTGTGTCTGAAAATTAACCAAATACATGTAATATTCAAGCAAAGAAAGTTTATTTTCTTGATTAGGATGATTTTAAGATTGTTCTGCTTATTTATGAAAAGCGCAGAAAGCCATCGTTACAAACTTTTCTTTGTTTGTCATCAACTCTCATTACATAACTTCATCATTTCAGTTAATCGATTACTAAGGTGATAAAATATTTCAATCCCTGTGAACTGAATTGATGTTTGCTACAGTTAAACTGTGACTACATCACAGCAGAGCTCTAAAATCATTTATCAAGAAATCAAGTGCTGAAATTCCATTTCAAACAATCAAAATTTAATGATTTATTTCAATAACTTAAGGTAACTTCTTCCTTTGATTTTTTTTTTTTTTAATTTACTTAACTTCTTCAATAATGGATAACCTATGACACAATTCTTTGAAAATATTTATCAACCAAAAGTGAAATTACTTTGGTGGCATTGATATTGCAGTGAGTAAACACGCTTTACAATATCATTTAATCAGAAATGAGCATAAAAACCTCTATCGCAACATCTCACAGTCATTGCTGTACTCCTCAGCTGCTCAGCTCAAAAAAAAAAAAGAAAAAGAAAAACGAAAAAATGTAGCTCCTGAACCCACATTAAGCAGCAGATAACAGTAGCTGTGAGCATCACCGTTAGCATAGCTGCTAGCCCCGCCACTAGCTTAATGGCTAGCCGGGCAGTTAGCTTAGCGGCTAGCGCCATTAGTAATCTTTTAAAGTGTTTTCGCTATATACAGCCACAAAGTATACATCACATCAGTGCTTAACATCAGTAGTGTAACCTCGATTGGTTTTAAAGCAACCAGACCAAGGAGGCATGGTGTGGTGAGCTAAATTCAACCAGCTAACAAGGCGTTAGCTGCTAGCCTGTTAGCAACATTGCTAGGCTTGGTTTACCTGAGCTCAAAATGAGTAGGCCAACAAGGGAGATGCAGCACCTCACGTCGACTTTTACTCCCAAAATCAGTTTCCTAAACAAGCAAACTTATTAGTGACTGATAGAAGAAACTAATTATGGATTTTTGACTTTTAAAACATGTTTTTCCTACGTGAATGACTTCTCATCACTAGAGGAAGAACATTTCTGCAACATTAAGAGGAGACAGAGTGGACACGCCACCCTCTGTTTGGGCGTGGCATTACACTTAATTCACATACTTAACCCAATATCCCTGTGATTTCCATTAGTTTTACACACAAAGATATGACATGCTGTTATGAAATATGACCTGGGTGATGGGATTAGACGACACATGAGCTGATGATATATTATGAAACTACTCCATTTTAAATGGATGGATTTTGTCTTGAGATTATTGTTTCAGATAGATTTGCAACAATTTTTAAATAAAAAAAAAAATCTGACCACTTTTAGCAAAAACTGACAAATACTATTGTTGCTCATGAGCAACTAGTGGAGATAAATAAAGAAATACTAATGGTGTTCATCTGTTTGAGAGTTCCAAAATAAGCTTAATTTTCTTGTGCAAAGCTTGTTTGTTAAGAACATTTTTCTTTCTTTTATGACTAAAGTTAAAAAGATAGACCTCGAATTTAGACTGTTTTACTTTCTTGAAAATCATTTTGTCCAGTTATAGTAACAAACCGAGATGGAACGCCCATTTTGAATCTTCTACCACCTGCAGGAAAAGAAGCCCCAAACCAGCGTTGCCATTATAGAACTACTTCATCATGGATAACTGGGTCATGTCACTCTGGGTGTCAGAGTTGGTTCAAATGAGAGAAGAAGTTCTTGCACGTGAGTCTCAGATGAGCCTTGGACCACCTGTGACGGTGAATCTTGGACCACTTGTGACGGTGAATATGTTCAAACCTGAGACGATACACTGTTTCAGACATGCGGTCGTAATTTGACTCCCCCCACAATCTCTCCTCCACACATCAACTTCAAGATCAGCTGCTTGCTATTAGCCCCCCCACTGACAGGCCTCCCTCCGTAATGAGATAATCAAGGTTAGTCATTTTGTCTGTCATTGCTTTAACCATTATTGTGGCTAATTGTAGTGAAACAGCGAGATGTGCATTAGCTGAAACAAGGTGAAGTCAAGTGGGGTAAATTAGGGTTCAATCACAGCAATCACTGAAAACACACACAACAAGACATGTACGTGCACACGCACAGATTTTTAACAGCACTCAATCAAGAAAAGAAGAGTATGCTTTACAAAGTGTGTACATCACCAGCCCGCCAAACTGTGACAGCAAGTCAAAGAGTTATTGTGAGGTTGTAGCTATTCTCACACATTCAAAATGTGTTTTCACCCTGAGCTTACCATTCCTCAGGGCGACTGTCGGGTCTGGACCTGAAAACATGCAATATCAGTGGAGTATCAGACCCTGGTTCCATGATGGTTCAGGAGGATACACATTGTTTTGGGTTTTCGATTCAGGGAAGATTCTCAGTAATGCAACAATGTTCTGAAAACAATGGTGGAACAATGCCCTGCAGAACCAGACTCAGAGGAGGAGACTTTCTGCAGAACCAGACTCAGAGTAGGAGACTTTCTGCAGAACCAGACCCAGAGGAGGAGACTTTCTGCAGAACCAGACTCAGAGTAGGAGACTTTCTGCAGAACCAGACCCAGAGGAGGAGACTTTCTGCAGAACCAGACTCAGAGTAGGAGACTTTCTGCTGTTCAGGTTGGAATTCGGGGCTATAAATGTGTTTCAAGATTGTGTGCACAACAATGTGCATTTTCCCTGAGTGGTCTGATATAACTGATTTTATGGAACTGTAGGGGATATCAAGTCTCCTCTATAGTGCAAAACCAGCGTTGTATGCCTCGTCTTCTGTTCTTGGCAGTTTAAGACATAAAACATGACTGTTTAAGGCTAAAACATGCCAAAGCTATATGTTTTATATAAGACCATTACCCGAAAAAACTATAAAAATCCTCCTACACAGAATCAGTCTTGGATGATGATCTTCTTCCTCAAGGCAATTCTGACACATTCAGGCACAATTAAAGCATCATTTCCGAAGCTGAAGTGTTCATTTCGGGCCAATGCAGATATGTTCTAACAAGCTATTAGTCAATAAAAGCTCCGGAGTGCCATTTTCATCTGCATTCCTGGTTCTCAGAATCAGCAAAAATGAAAATTTATGCGACACTCTCTGTTCATTGATGCGATACGAAGAAGCTGATCGGTGTACTCAAAGATTTTGTCAATCACTGAACCTGTCAGACACGAAGAGTTTTATCTTCCTCATGACAGATACTACCTCGACTGTAAGCAGGCACTTTCTCTCTCATCTCTAATCTTTCATTCAGACTGTGTCGTCACCATTTTTTTTTTTCCAATCTCACTGGCGCATTGATGCAGATGAGCCACAGAGACAAAGAAAAGGAGACTGATACTTACACCTAATTAATGACAAAGGAGGGTTCTTTTCAATCTCATGTTCTTTTTTCATGTCATTCTCTGTTGGTTTGCTCCCCCCCCCCCCCCCCCCTGTTCTCCTATCATGCAACAAAGCTTTAATTTTAACCACTCCGTTAACATTGGCCATGCTTCTTCATTTTGCTTTGTGTCTTAAATAGACACCACAGAGAGGAGTCTGGGGAAGATACGCAGACTTGGATGAAGGCCTGTAATTAATCACAGAGAGTGCTATGGTTTACAAATGGTTAGTCAATGAGAATAAATCATACTGCTGTTATCCAAACTTAGCAATTGATAACAAAACAACCAGCAGCCGGGCTGATGTTCAGCTCGGTGGCACTGTACGAGGGTTGTTTTGGCACACATTTTGTTTCTTGTGGTCTTTTAGTCCATTTCCTGCCCTCGTGTGTTTCATCTGTACATGAGTGTCTGACTGTCTTCATCTGGTGGCGGTGGTATAGACCAAGAAGCTTCCAGCAAATCCTAACATGGATTTCTTTGTTACGTCTTTTTTTTTCATATCAGGACAGTGATTCCACTAAAATGGAATAGACTGTAGTTTTCAAATGTTGAATCAGCTTTAAAACAAATCTGAAGTATAAAACCAGTGAGGCCCCCTCCCACTACTATGTAAAAATAGGTTTTCCCCCCGGAAGAAAGAATAAAAAAATAATGTTTGAGAGTTTTGTGTGGACCAAATCTTGGTATTCATGCATAATTTTGCGGTTTATTTTGGTTTTGCAGGTGGGTTTTTCACCCTCTGATCCTGTCAGGGCTGAGAAGGCCTGCCTTCCACCACATCGCTGCAGCTCTCACTGTTTTGTGTGTATGAGCTTTTCTCACCAAAGGATCGCCACCTTGCTGTGGCTGATGACCTTGTGAGTCTCAGTGGCCACATTGACATGGGCCCTGTATAATCGGATTGTAAGGTGAAGCGGATCGTAAATGCATCATATAAACATCGGAGTGGATCCGCTTCGCTCGCAGCAGATTGTATTTTGGATTAGATTGTACGACGTCGTCTACGCCTATCAATAATCTGCTCCATGTCTCATATATACGGTGCTTGACAGCGGAGCAGATTAAATGGGGGATTAATTGTTCCGTGCATGCGTTCCTGCGCTCTGCACGCAGTGACGTGATGACGTACGCATTGAACGGAAAGCAGGGAAGTAAAAAGCAGCGCAGAAGAACTCGCCGGTAGTTGAGAAACACTTTTTTAATAAAAAACCCAGAGAGAACAAACACTGGAGAAGCAAGATGGACGCAAATCACGCCACAGCGAGTTGTTCAAAGAGTGGCAGACCACCAGCAGACTGCCCGGCCGGTGTTATGAATTAACTGGTCCCCTTGTTAACAGATTTCTGTGTAAACACATGCTGGTAAGAGCAGATGTTAAAATAAGACTCACACAAGGCACTAAACTTATACATTTACTGTAACTGGAGATAACCGACGTTCATTAGAAAGGCTACAAGTTTCAGTCGTTTTTTCAGTCGTGCTCCGGTCGGGGGAGCGCTCACTCTTTGAGCAGTGTCTCATGGAGATGTTGGAACATTTTTTGAACAGATATCCAGCAGATAAAAACTCTCTGCTCAGCGCTGAGGACTGCTGCTGCAGAGCTAAAGACCTGAAAGTTCCATGAGAGATTTTGTGCGCCTGTCACAGGACGCTGCGTAGTCCGCTTCACCCAGTGCCCCTGTAAACGAGGACTGATCGTGGATCACTTTGTATGCCGTCCATGTTTAACACGATTGTTTTCAATCGGATTGAAAAAACACACACTGGGCCAGTGACCCTTGGAGCTATGCTGGCAGGCGGCTTGTCTCTAGGCGGGGTCATCCATGTCAGAGAGGTCAAAGGGTCAAGGCTTGACGAAGCCCAATCGACTGGCCCTCCAGGCTGCGGTTTGGACACATGACTAGCAATCGTGGCGTGTAAAACCCTTCTGTTATGGAAACGGCTACAGAGGAAATCAACACCACTGGGTGTGATGGGGGGGTTAATGTCCTGGAACAGAAAAAAGTGCTGATCCTTTGCTGCTGCTCTACATGCCTCATGGCATTCATGGGCATGAGTGATGAGCTTCGAGGTTCTCTGACTAGGGCTGGACGATAACAATACCAATAACAATATACAGGACTGTCTCAGAAAATTAGAATATTGTGATAAAGTTCTTTATTTTCTGAAATGCAATTAAAAAAACAAAAATGTCATACATTCTGGATTCATTACAAATCAACTGAAATATTTCAAGCCTTTTATTATTTTAATATTGCTGATTATGGCTTACAGCTTAAGAAAACTCAAAAATCCTATTTCAAAATATTAGAATATCATGAAAAAGTATACTAGTAGGCTATTTAACTAATCACTTGAATCGTCTAAATAACTCGAAACACCTGCAAGTGTTTCCTGAGCCTTGAAAAACACTCAGCTTGGTTCAGTAAACTAAATCACAAGTATGGGGAAGACTGCTGATCTGACTGCTGTCCAGAGGACCATCATTGACACCCTCCATCAGGAGGGTAAGACACAAAAAGAAATTTCTCAAAGAGCAGGCTGTTCACAGAGTGCAGTTTCAAAGCACATTCACAAAAGTCTGTTGGAAGGGAGAAATGTGGCAGGAAACGGTGCACAACCAAGAGAGATGACCGCAGGCTGAACAGCATTGTGAAGAAGAGCCGCTTCCAGAATTTGGGGGAGCTTCAAAGACAGTGGACTGAAGCTGGAGTCCAGGTATCAAAAGCCACTGTTCACAGACGTGTCCGGGAAATGGGCTACAATAGCCGTATTCCCATGGTCAAGCCACTTCTGAACTCAAGACAACGGAAAAAGCGTCTGACTTGGGCTGTGGAAAAGAAGCACTGGACAGGTGAAGAGTGGTCCAAAGTCCTCTTTTCAGACGAAAGCAAGTTTTGTATTTCATTTGGAAGTCAAGGTGCCAGAGTCTGGAGAAAGGCTGGAGAGGAGCAAAATCCAAGTTGCTTGAAATCCAGTGTGAAGTTCCCACAGTCAGCGATGGTTTGGGGAGCCATGTCAGCTGCTGGTGTTGGTCCACTGTGTCTCATCAAGTCCAGAGTAAATGCAGCTGTGTACCAAGAGATTTTAGAGCACGACATGCTTCCTTCTGCTGAAAAGCTCTATGGAGATGATGATTTCATTTTCCAGCATGATCTGGCACCTGCCCACAGTGCCAAAACCACCAGTAACTGGTGTACTGATCATGGCATTACTGTCCTCGATTGGCCTGCCAATTCCCCTGACCTGAACCCCATTGAGAATTTGTGGGGTATTGTCAAGAAGAAGCTGAAAGACACCAGACCCAACAATGCAAATGAGCTAAAGGCCGCTATTGAAGCATCCTGGGCATCCATAACACCTCAGCAATGCCACAGGCTGACTGCCTCCATGCCACGCCGCATTGATGCAGTAATTCGTGCAAAAGGATTCCCAACCAAGTACTGAGTGCATTAATGGACATTTTCAAATGTTTGATTTTGTTTTGCTGTTATAATTTTGTTTTTTTTACTTGGTCTGAAGAAATATTCTAATATTTTGAGATAGGATTTTTGAGTTTTCATAAGCTGTAAGCCCTAATCAGCAATATTAAAATAATGAAAGGCTTGAAATATCTCAGTTGATTTGTAATGAATCCAGAATGTATGACATTTTTGTTTTTTTAATTGCATTTCAGAAAATACAGAACTTTATCACAATATTCTAATTTTCTGAGACAGTCCTGTATATATATATATATATATATATATATATATATATATATATATAGATATAGATATAGATATATGTATGTATACACACACACACACACACACACACACACACACATATAAGTATATATATATATACGTATTGATCGACAGACGTGTGGTGCATTCGGAAAAAACAGGATTGATAAAAAGTTTGACAGAAAAAAAAACTGTTTCAATTTCTTTTTCATGATAGTCTAGATTGTGTGAGTAAGTGCTTTAAATCCAGTGAGATCTGGATGTAATCTGCATTGAGAACCATTTCTACGTGACATTTTACACTGTTAAAATGTTTCCACTATTTTTTGGTCAAGCATTAGTAACGCAGCCATGACAAGTTAATCTGAAGTTCACTGACTTACTCAAGAACACTTTGATCAATAGACAGTTTAAGCTAGGGATACAATTGTCAATATTGAGAAAGAAAGGCAATATACTCTAGTTATAACCTCCAAAATATTATATTTATTTCCATATTGACTTTGAATTGGAACAATGAACAGTGATTGATAACTTTATCATCACCATCAATAGCACATATGTGGCATTACTGAAATCTTACACTGAATCTTGAACAAATTTCTTCACTAACATGAACAAAAGGCTTTGGTTTAATGCCACTGATCCAGTGATTGAATGCAGCACAGTAATAAGATGAAGGTGACTCATGTCAGTGTCTGTAACTGAACGAATCGATAAGTTCTAAATCTATACGAACCATTCCATCAGAAACAGAAACATCAGCCACAGCTTTTCCTCAGAGTGGAGATTCCTTTGTTTAAAAAAAAAAAATAATAGACAGTTGTTTACATTTACAAGTAAACATCCAGAGTTGCTTCATGAAGAGATAAAGGATAAAAGTAGAGCTGGGTTTAATACTGAGCCTGGTTTCTAGTAATGCTTTCTGTAGCAGACTCGTAAGCTCTGAGATGGCCAAGAGTCAAAAAGAAACAGACACTGTTTCAACTGCTGCACACGTTTTGCAATTTTGACTGGTTTTTATGTTCTTTCAAAGAAAAATTCAAGGAATTTGAATGAGATGAATTCCGGTGAAGAAAAAGCATCATCAAAAATGTTCTATGAGAAGAGAATTTCTTCACAAGTTGTTAAAGGCCCACTCCAATCTCCTTTTGAAGCTATTGTAAAGCGTTAGTGTAAGTTTTAGCCAAAATCATAAAACCTGTGCCATTTTCCAGGACTCTGTATCTATATTAACAAGTCGCCTCTGGGTCAGCTCTGCGACACACACTCCCGTGTTTGCCCCCTCCGCCGCTGAAAGCTAACTCTTCCCACCAGCTTGCAGTCACGTCCCTTTTTTATTCAGTCGGTCAATGGTTCAGCAGGCTGCCCTCCACCTCTCCTCCTTCCGGCTCACCGCAGCCTCCCGAAGCCCCATTACTACCAGGTTGCACGATTTAGGCACGACTGACAGCGGACTGTCCCGCAGTGTCCGGTCTCGGGATACAGTCAAGTCGGCCCCATGCAAACTGGCAGGGCTCTCAAGTCTCACGCATTTCGGTCTTTGGTCACGCACTCATGCCACATATTGCATTTCTCACGCTGGAAAACAAAAAACACAGGTAAATTTGTCTGGTGCGCCGCTGATATGGAACCAGGAGGAATCAAACACGTCTTCAAGCCGGTCACTTACCTGTCAATCAAAAAAGGAAAGGGGCGGGCTAAAATTGCGCAACAACCAATGAAATAAAGCATTGTTGTCACGAGAGTCTGTTAGAGAGTGAGCGGCCGAGACTGATGGGATGAGCTCTTAAAATTATAATACAAATACAAAATTCATACTAATTTCTATTATCACTCTGTTCAGTCTATTCAAAAACCTTCTCTTCTCCAGTGTCAATACACACTCATATTGAAAATGCATTAATTTCTTGGACTTTGGAAAGTTACAAAATTACAGAAAAAGTTAATCCACAATTGTTTAAGTCCTGACCTTGTTTCCTCAACTCAAAGATGTTCACTTCATTCCCATGGCCTACCGGCTAAGATGAAAAAAAAAATCCACAAATACCAAATTAGGCCCTTGGAAATTCAGTAATGCTTCTTGAAAAGACTGAATTCAACACACACACAAGCAGGTCATGCTATGGTCATGCATGGACAGTGTCTCTTTGCTCTAAGTCCTGGAGTCCCTCGTCGAGATGTTTGTGGAGATTGCACTTTTCTTTCAGCTGGTCTTTAAGTCCAGTCGGTCCCTTGGTGTCCACATGAGACGAGCCAGCACAACAAATTGGAGGAATGGGGACGTCAGAAATCTCACGTGTAAAATCTGTAATGGCCAAACTCGTCATGGATTCGAGTGTATTCTGAGAATCAAAGTTTATCGCCCTGCTTAGCCTGCTGGTGTACGCACTGTGAGGAAGCAGACATGTTTTCACTCAGTTTCATGTTGTTTTAGTGCAGGGCTTATCAAAGTCTCAGTCTCTGAGCCTCCCCTCAGGCAAAGTGTGAAATAGTGGATCCTCACTGCCCCTTAGTTTAGTACTGCTCCATTCGTGAATGCCAATATATTTATGAATATGGGTCTTTCTCTGTCAAAACAGGAAGATGTTATGACACTTTCCAGACTAAATAGTTTGGATTATCTGACTTTAAAGACTTCAATGTTTCATAAAAATGTCCTCCTTTAATTCAAAGACATGCTCGTTTTGATGGTTCACGTTCAGTTTGTTGTGTTGGTTTGAGATTCTCACTCTTTCTCTCGTTTCAGTCTCCTCTTCTCGTGTCTTTTTGCTGTTCTGATGTGTTTCACTCATTGCTTGAGAAGTGTTAATATTGGCAGGTTATTTATTTTATTTTTATTTTTTTGGTTAATCTGACTGAATTCTTTCCAATTCACCAATCAGATTGTCCCATTTACACTAACCCAGGGGAAGATAATCAGAATCTCACGACAGTTTATTTGCACCAAGATGGGACTCGATTCATTCCAGAGCATCAGTCCCATAAAGCTTTGTTTACATGGACTATTATAGAGTGACAAACTTCAGACTATACCACCGTCTTTGATCTACTCATAATTTCAATTGCGATTGCGATGTTTGTGTGGTTCTAATTTAATCGGGTTGTTATTTAATCAGGTTAACTGTGGTCCATGTAACCACAGCTACTGTTAGGTGCACTGGTGCTCTAAGTTATTTTTTGATGTCTGTTTCAATGTGATAGACCTGGATAGATCTGGCAGCTGGGACTGGCTGCAGGCGAATGAAAAATGTGTCAGGATAAAACCCATATAGAAGATATTGTCTTGCTCCACTCAAAGCCATGTCAGTAATATGTCATCTCTTTTCCAAGTGAGCACAGCTTAACAACATGCTGTTGTAAATATCAAAATTCCTAGGAACAGGTCTTTGTTCAGTGTCACAGGAGAAATGATTAAGTTGAGCATCAGCAATTACATGTAAGAATACATGGCCAATGTGGATTGCGCATCTATAACCAGTTAGCAGCAGAACAAAGGGATTTATAATGTCACATTGCATCAAAAGGTGGTGCAATGACCCACTTGAATATAACAGAGACAGAGGCACTATTTACGTTTTTTTTTTTACATTTACGTAATGATTTGAAGTGTTTCAGGTGTCTGTTGACAGGACAACGGTGGCCAGAGCCACTGAAAACATAAGAACCTTTTGAAAATGGCTCCTAAGGTGGAGCATTTAGAAAACGGTCTGACAACATCTTATTGGAAATGGGACAAGACAACTTTTTGAAAACAAAAGCCACTACTGTACCTGGGCACCTCTGCTGTGGCAAACACTTCATCTGCACAAGCTCAGCAGATGGGCTGTAGTAACAATATTTTCCTCCAGAGTGTCATGACTCCCAGACCAGATTCTCCTGGATTTGCTGTTTTAAACTTAACAGTTGCCATAATTACAATCCAACTTGATCATCTGTCCATACAAATGTCTGTATTCTCCCATTGTTAATGTTTGTAGCATATTTCCTTTGTGGAAATGAACACAGTCTTCAAAATGTTGCTACATAAAAAACTTTTCTCACACAAAAATGCAAAAAGATATGTATTTTCACTTGCAACGTTGCGTGAACAGAGTCATAAACACATACAACACCTCAAAGGCTTACCACCGCAGACTGACGACCTCTCAAAACCTTCCTGCTGATTGGAGGAATGGGTGCTACAATGACTTCTTCCCAGGATTTAGCATGTCGGTGTGTTGCATTCTACATTGCTCTTTTATAATCTTGATGTCTTAATTTCTACTTTCCATTAAACAAGCCTGTCCTGAAACTGTTCGATCCCTCCCGCTTTACAAACCTTTGTTTGGTTATATTACATTTTTAATATTCCCACCATCAAGAAAGGAACCTTCCTGTGCTCCTTCTTCTCTGCTTTTCCTGCACACCACAGAACAAAACCCCATCTTGTTTTATTTACCGGCAGAAATATGAAAAATGTAAGTCAATAAAGGCAGTACGAGAGCAGGTCACAGGAATATTAAAGGTTAATAAATAAATGTAATCTGCGCCTGTGTGACTGTAATCTGAAATTTATGCGACCAAGACGTGCAGATCCCAGCTGGGAGGCCAGTGTGTGTGTGTGTGTGTGTGTGTGTGTGTGTGTGTGTGTGTGTGTGTGTGTGTGTGTGTCTTGCTCCTCGGGCTTGGTTCAGTGCTTCAGCTGGATTATCAAGAGGAGACTCTTCAGTTTCTCATAATATTGGACATCAAAACAACATAAAAGGGGTTTTCTGCTCGAGTGTTCTGCTGCTGTGCATCACTGGAAACACCAATAACCTCAGAAGTCACACTAACTCAGAAAACATCTTCTCTCTGTATGTATAGTTATAATTTTAGACATGCAGGTTTACAGCTGTGTGTCCTACTTGTGAGGCTGTGAAAGTGAATTTTAGATCCCATTTACACAACATTTAAAGTGAAAACAGCAACGCATCAGTTTTAGTGTTTCCTTTGGGTCATGCTTTGTAGACAATGTCAGTTTAAGGCCTATTCATAGTCCAAAAGATAGAAGAACAAGGTCATTTTCCTGTTCTCAGCCAGCAGCAGCAAAATGCTTTGGTTCAGTCAAGACATTACAAACTCCGAGAAGAAGATATGCGAACTTGGAGGCCACGCCCCCTCACCGTACCACACGTCTCACGATGCTTTGATGACTGAGTGTGAGGGTGTGGCAATGGAGGAGAGGTGCATGCGTTGATGAGAGAGCAGGGAGAAAAACAGAAGTTTGGAGCAGTGCTGTTTTCATCAGCGACAACAACAGTAACAAGAACGAGATGAGCTCGACACTTGTTGGTGACAAAAAACATGAAGAGACGTGTTGGAGTTCTCGTTGATCAGACGAGACGTGATGGAAGTGTTAGTGAGTGGTCTGACAGATGTTCAAAATGCATGACATTTCTGCATATTGTCCATCAGTTTATCAAACGCTATCAGCAACAATCAATCCTTGTCTGACCAATCAGGACTCTGTGAACCCCACGTCAGAAGAAAGTTTGGCCTGGACGAGGATACCCGGTGGGCAGACTGTTGTCCGACAGACAGTGCCGCTCATGAGCTGAAATTCTTGTTCCACACTGCGGTCCAGCAGTGGCGGTAATACACCACCAATTCAAGAAGAAGAAGAAGAATGGGGCCTTATTTGCCTCGCAGATGATTGTTGTTTACCTTCAGTGACCTTCCTTTTCAGAGTTTCAATTGTTTCTTTGACTCAAACAAGACGCATGGGAGATTTCAGAGGGATGTCTGTCTGTCGCAGCCCCTGTCCCACCGGCAGAGAGAGCGGAGACGGCGTCACACACTCGGAGTGCGATGCCAGCGGAAGATTCCTGAGAGAGATGAATGTGCGCACGGAGCACATGAAACACAGCAGACCGGGAATCCTTCTCTTCCCTTGGCCCTCATCTCTCTACCAGTCCCTCTGTGTTTTTTTTTGTTTTGTTTTTTGTTTTTTTTCCACTAAGAAGTGAAGCAGAACAGGAAGCACATGGCGTTCACCCCCCTGAGAGAGCGAACAACGTTTACCCAGCAAGCCCCAGTACCCCAACCACCACCTCTCCGCTCTTAATCTGAGCTCCGGATTCCTCCCGGGGATTTGAAAAGTCACCTCATTTGAAACTGAAACACGGATGATTTTTTTTTTTTTTTTTTTTTTTTTTTTAGCCTTAAAAGCAGGTGGAGATGGGGTTTCTCTCAAGTGGGTTGGCCGGGATTCCTCCCACTTTCCTTAAAGCTTTAATTAAAAGACCAAGAGATGATGTAGGAGAGAGATGAGAGAGTGGAGACGAGGGTCAAGCTCACTAATCGCTCCTCCAGAGAGGAGTGATAGAGGCTAATGAATAGAGGAGATTGAAAGACAAAGAAGGGAATAAGTAGGCGTGATGGAAGATTGTTACATTAAACAGACAGTGGCAGAAGAAACGTCCAAGATCATAAACAAGAGAGAAGCATGAGAACCACAACATGCAAAGGCAACAAGTGAGTGCCAGTCACACCTTCTCGAAGACGGGCTTGTTGTTATTCACGTCGTCCACTCCGACGACGACCTGGGCCGTGGACGACAGGGCCTGCGGGCCGCCTGAGGCGTTGTCGTCCGTGGCCGTGACGTTAAGGACGTACTCAACACCCTGGAGGCGGGGAGGCGGGCTGGAGCGCAGCCGGATCAGACCTGAAACCCACAAGAGCATCAACAGCAGTGAACACAAGCTCCACAGTGTTCATGTCACATCACCGAACAACCACCGCCTCGGGATTTACGCTTGAATTTTTAGTAAGAACTCACCATTATTACAGTGTGTTTTCTGTAATCAGACACCAAACTGTTACTGTAAAACTTGGTTGGCTACGTTAACACACCGTATACATTATTACCAGGGCTCAATTTTACCCGTGTAAAGCCAAGTTTCAAGCTCACAAGGGCAAATTCAAACTCCTTTTGAATTTTGAATTGATTGAACTTGATCACATATTATGACAAAGCAGACAACAACGGAGCTCGTGTCGTGGCACATCCCTATTTACAGCAAACAAGTGAAATGTGAAAGTGCCAGCAATGGTAGTAAATTGTACAAACTGTTTCTGTGTAATATGATAGTAAAAGACAGAGAACCTCACCCGTCTGAAGCAATGCTGTCAAATCATGACAATATAAATACTAAGTGTTGGGGAAGAGCCTCAAAGCAACACCACAGACCAGCAGAAACATCTTTAGCAGGGTAATTAATGCCAAAACTGGAGCTGTTGAAGTGAAGTACAAACAATTCCACTCCTCTGAATCATTTTTGTCACATGTAAGCTAAGTGTGCTACCACTGATGCTCAAACCTGGAGGCTTTTTGCCATTTTAGTGTGAATGCAAAGTCTACTACATGGTTCAAAGAGGTTGTACTTTTTGGCTTCTACCAATAAACATGCCAATGAGGAACGTTAACAACCAACACTTTCAACCGCTGACCACAGTAAAAGTCTTTAGAGACTAATTAGTTCTTGTTCAACCTAAGATCTGGTTTCCATGGGTCTGTTGCACAAACTCCTTTTCTGTCACCACTGCTGAGTGATAAACCTGGTAGTCAAGTTAACTCGTACACACTAGTGTAACAGAAAAGAAGAAGACCTGGGATGGGTCAGTGGAGAATTGATATTTTTTCAACATTCAATGGGTAAACTTCCCGACCCAGCACATGCAAGAAATTGTACAAAGTGCAATAAAACAACACACACAGATGAGGCCACCCTCCGTAGTTACTGCGTGAAACAGGTTTGATATTCACTATTGCTGCAGGTGTTTGGATCTCACTGTGGCCCATTCGTCCTGTAGCGTCATACTGAGACCGTAGCTTTAACTTGATGTGCTTTTAAAAGTTCTGGTAGTCATTAAGATTGATGCTGCCTTCCAGTTTGTCAAAAAAACAGAAAACAGTGTGGGCATATCGTGTGAAGCTGTTCTTGAGCTCGTTTCTCGCTGTTAATAAAATTATCACGCCACTTATTCACAAGAAGAGCAAAGCTTCATAAACACTGGCAACACTCCAGAAGAACTGTATGTACTAGACACTAAATCGCTTAATAAACTTATATATGCTTTAAAAACAACATTGAATTGGTGTTTATGCTAACAGGTCACACTGTGTGCAGCCATGTTTAAAACAAAACTTGGGAACATTGAAGTTTATACTCAGGAAGAACAGCTCGAAACACCGAACACAGCTTATCAGTGGACGAGGCAAACTCAGTATTGTAACTTAGGTGATCTTCTGAACAGGAGAGAGGACAGAGTGTCTGTCGATAAGGTCTATGAGGGGCAAAATGACTTTAACGGCACAGCATGGCTAAATTATAATGTCTCTTGGGACGGATGCAGGGTTCACACCTAATGAGAGGCGCCACTGTAGTGTGATGAGCAACGTTCTTAACTTCACCTCTGACTAATTTAGATTCTGCGCGTGATCGATGTATATAGCCGCCAACTGCTTTGATGATGGAATAGTGAAAGTTGTATTTCAGGTATTATTATGCTAATCAGTCCGCTGATTCTCCGTCAGAGAGAAAACAGTCTTTGGTACCACGTGTGGCTCCTGCCTGCTAGGCAACAGCTCCACAGGTCAGAGAACTGCTCAATAAGTCAGGGTGTAGGGTGGCTGCACGAAACTACCGGTCTGGTAAGGACTGAGGAAAAATGGAAGCGCACGCCAACCGGACAGTTTCTATTCTAGGACTGGGTTGGACCAACTGTTGTCTGACACATGGTCTCCATGTTATGTAAAGGACAGTGAGTAAGTTGGAGCCTTTAAGACTCCTGGAGCCACGTGCAGCGTCAACACACAGCCTGTGTGGAGGTGGTTTGCAGCAATGCATAACCTTTATATATCGTATGGCCATCGAGTAAAAATTAGGCTTTTTAGCTTTTAATATAAGTACTTATATCGGTACTGAGCATCAACAAGTAGCTCATGGTTTTGCACTTGTAACTTCTTTAAAAAGAAGTGCGATTGTTGCATTCACACTTTCATACAAACATAAATCGCGTGTTTCCTTCATCTTCATGCTCAGACTGAACTTGAGCAGCTCATCTTCAACACATAAGTGGTACATTCAGGTGCTGCCGTGTGATTGGCCAACAGGTGAACAGATGCATGTTCATGGTGTGAAGTTAAAAACCAACATGTGAAAAGAAGGGGAAAGAAAAATGACAAAGAGCTCCTGCTGGCCCAGACTTTAAGATTTTCATTCAAAGAATGTTTCTTTTATCTGTCATTTTTTTCCCTAATTAATGATGGCTACACGGCACATGAATAGTTCAGTGGATGAAATCGGTATTCACTTTTTTAACATCCCCGTTCTGGCACGCCATTTCTTCCTGCTGTTTCTCTCTTTCTTTCTCCGGCGCTCTCCTTCAGTCTGGTGTAGGCGTCTCATCTGCATCCTACTCTTCTCTTTGAATGACTCTCCTCCACTCTGTATTCATCTCAGCCTTTGCTGCTCTGTTTACTTTGTGTGAGCGCGTTTGTGCGCGAGCGTGTGTGGGCTCAAAGTGTGGACACGCTTATTACATCCTCCTTATCTTCAGAGGCAGGGGGCAGGTGCTATCGCTGTCATATGTTCATTTGATTGCTGTTGCACAAGAGACCCCGCAATTGGAATCATATGTTCACCTATCATAGATTCATATGTATGTGCACTGCTCCAGCCCTCTATCTCTGCTCACCAGACTAAAGCGACTGATGAGACAGATTACAGTCTGAAGATGGACGATTTTTTTTTTTTTCCTTCTCTCCTTCTCCCTATCTTGTGTATGTGGGTGTGACACACGTGCAAGAGGAACCTGCGTGAGTAATTTGTAGAAGACGGTTTGGAAAGGAACGGCAAAGAAAACAAGGGGAACAAAAGAAGGAAATTTTCTGTTCTGCTTAAGTTAATGCCTTACAAGCTCATAATCTTTGAACTGCACATGTACAGTATGTCTCTTCTAAGTGTGTGTGTGTGTGTGTGTGTGTGTGTGTGTGTGTGTGTGTGTGTGTGTGTGTGTGTGTGAGTGTCGCTAGTTGCACAAGAGATGGAGGACTGCCATGGAGGGGGTGTCTGCCTCAAGGTGTTTGTCACAATGGCTGCTTCCCTGGCACCCCTGCTCATGGTTAAGGGTTTGTGTAGGTGTGTGTGCGTGTGCGTGCCAGCGTACGTGCGTGCATGTGAGTGAGCGGGAGAGATAAAATAGAGAGGGAAGGAAGGAAGGAAGGAAGGAAGGACGGATGGAGTGAGGGAGAAGGGTGATTCCATTTCAGAGTGGTAGAAGTGCAGGAGGAGGGAGCTTAGCTGGAAGAAAGGCGCACGCTGTGTTACGACACATAAATGCATAAATACTCTCACCCTTGCACACAAGCACACAAACACTATTCACAAAAAGCTGCAGCAGAGGTTTGAGAAATCTATTAAAAAAAAACACGTTTTCTCTTCAAGCTACAACCAGCCCGCAGTGTGTGTGCAGATAAAACTGAGGGGAAGCCTCTCAAAAGGCTTGGTACATAATTAATATGCTCAGAGCCTGATTTTTCTCCTAAATAGGGACATCGTGGTTTAACAAAAATCAACCACATGCGTGCAGCTTCTCTGCTGGTTCGTTTTGTTTCATTCTATTAGCTGTTTGTCTTGCAAAACTGACCCAGTTTTCTGCACAGAGCGCGGTGCTCGGCGCAGTCTGCAGGCTCAGAATTTGATATCCTCTGCCACTGAGAGACACAAAATGCCTCCAATAACAGAGACCGACCCGCAGAATCCCTAAACACCTCCAGCTAAGTTGTCTGAAGTTGAACTCTCAGGATCTCTCAGCAAAAAAACACTGCAATATTGCCATTGCTGCATTTTAGTTTCAATCTCCAGCAATATCAATGACACACTGCAAGCAGCTATAATCCATCTGAATTACAGGGAGGATTCGTACACCTGATAAATATCACTTTTATGCTTTCATAGTACATCGTGCTACTCAGAAAACACACAGTGCTGTGATTCTGTGGTCCAGCAGTGATTCAGATCCGGGGAGCTGCTGCTCTGGGGGCCATGAACCTGTTATTATATGACCCAGGGACCTGTTATTAAAGGATCGAGGGATCTGTCATTCTGGTCCAGAGACTTCTGACTCTGGAATCCAGGTTGGATTGGTGTATATTGTTTTTCCACCCATGTTTCATGTCCTGCGATGTGATTTCCCTCTAAGCTCTATTTGTTCCAGTCGATTGTCTGTCCACAACCTCATATCCTGCTCAGCTCCCCTGATCCTTGAATGTCTCCTACCAGTGATCATGTACAAGTGTCAGTTCACTGCTGTCAGATTCTGGCCTGTTTTTGACCAGATGTCTGGATTTCTTCACCTCTACCTCCATCTTGTTTGGCTGGTTCTCCATTACCAAACCGCTGGCCCGGTCAGTGGCCTGTGCACTTGGTTCCCTGACCTGACACAGTAAGAAGCGACGCTGAAAAGCTTCTGCCGGCTTTTGATGTGATTCAGTGAAACTTTCTGATTTATTTTAAAAGGAAAATCCCCTAATCTTGAAGGTGTACCAAGGTGTTTTTCATGGCCAGTTTTACAGATTCGCCCAGCCGACTCTGAAACACGGACACACTTGTGATTAAAACAGATTGCATGATTAACAATAAAATCTGAATTTAGAAAATCTGAGCATAAGCTTCATTTGATAGATCATTATAAACATTCGGCGAAGCATTGTGGAATATCCAATCCAGTAGATGGACTGAGCGCCTTGCATGGCAGCCGCCACCACTGGTGTGTGAATGTGAGTGTGAATGGGTAGATGTGTTATTGCAGTGTAAAGCGCTTTGGGGTCTGCTAATGCAGAGGAAAAACTCTATATAAGTGTAGACCATCTACCATTTACCATTCAATATATTAATTATTTCAACTTGACCAGGATTTTGAGAGACTGAACACAACTGTCTGCTGTAAACTAAACAGCATGTCATTTACTTCATCCTGCTTGAAATTTTAAGACTCTGCTAAGTACATTTAAAATTTAGTAAACCCTTTAAAGGTGAAGTTTGCAATCATCTGAGAGAAAATATTTATATGTAATCCATATGGGCCCATTGTTTTGAATTCCTGCAGTTGATATTGGAATAAATGGAGTTAAAGTCGGCTACATGTGAACATTAGAATGTTTTAAGTCATTGGGTGACATTAAAGCAATGAAACAGAAGATGTACTGAAGTAAAAAATGTCAGTAGGCTAATTTTTCCATTGGGATCTCAATCTGTCAGCCTTCCACTTCATGTTATTTGATTTGAATGTATTCATGAGAGGTAATTCCAGGGGGGTATGTACGATAGGCTACCTACTGCTGCGGTGCCGCTGCACGCTTTTACAGTCAATTCAGTTAATTTACTGAGCCGTGGCATCGGGTGAATATACGTTCTGGAACGCCTTTATGCCAATATTTTCCATTCATTATGAAGTGAACGAAACTGAAGTCCACGACCAAGAGTCCCATTTCAAAGGCGCTGTCCAATGAAGACATTTTACAGCTTTGTCTGTGCTGTGAGGTGGAAATATCCCCATTGGAAAAAATAAATGATTGAATCAGCATAAAATAAATAAGTAAAAACAATCATGTCATAACAAATATTCCTCAGAGACTGACCATTTTCAAAAAATTGTGTTTTCCCCCCAAAATGCTGTGAAAGTTGTATGTTTTCACTTGAAAATGTTGCGTGAATGAATTCTGGGCCGATTCAACACAGTTTTCCTCCCACTGTCACGATCTTTACTTCCCCTTTGATGCAAATCTCTAAATCTCCACATGCACCTCGCTCTTCTCCCACTTTCATGCAGCCTTTTAATTATGGATAATTATTCCGTTGCTGGTTTCCATTCGGCTATTTCAGAAGATGGATGTATTCAGGCCAGAGCGTCTCACTGTCCCACCGAACACCTTTCACTATGACAATAAAAAAAAAAAAAAAAAAGCAATTTGCTCATATTATAACATTACAGCAGCCAAGATGGTCTTTCTGAATTTGTTCATTATTCAGACCAAAATAGGCCATTGTCTGGAGCATGGCTGGGCCTGAAAGGGGTTGCATTGTCAAACAGGTTTACAAGAAAATGTAAAAAAAAAAAAAAGTAAGGATGAGAGGTACAATAAGACTATAATTAGAACAATTGTTTGCCACAGAAAGAGCAAGCAGCTGGGGTTGATAATAGGTGGACACAAACGATAAATAAGTAAGCATTCATTAAATGTAAATCTTCTCAATGCTCTAAATAAAGTTGCCAAGTTATCCACCGGATGACGACAGGTTTCAGCTGGGAGGTGTGGTTCCAGCGGCAGAGCATCGCCAGGGTCAGACTCCACCTTCAGGGAACCGCAGATATCCGCATGAATGTCCTCTGAATTCACACCAAAGTTTCCAACACTATCTTGTCAAGATTTGGAGTAATTCAAGGTAAACCAAAAAAATAAATATAGAAAGACATAAAGGAAGGTGCTTCAAAGTACAACCTCCTGAGACTGAAGCCAAAAGATTCTAATCAGGCCATGGCGTCCCTGTGTCACAGGTACATTCGTGTGGCTTCATTACAAAAACAAATAACAGCACCCGCTAGTGGCCCAACATAATTAACTTTCAAATTCTTCCTGTTATCATTTAGGTCCAAACCAGGACAATAATAGACTTAAACCAGTTTATGTTAAACAGAGTTAATATATCAGTTTATTATCTGAACAGAATCTCAAGTCTGGTCTTCACTTTTGTTCTGGCGGAGGAAGTACAGTCAATAATTTCAAATCAGAGTCAAGTATATGCAAAATACATATACAACAAGTTTGCTCTTCATTAACATTTATGATGGAGAGATCGGCACATCAGCCATACACAGCTGGAACCATCAACATGCTACTCACGGTTATTTTATCAAGAAATTGAACCCAAAGCCCACGACTTGAAAATACCCATATGCTCATAGTACAGGAGCATTAGAAATATAAGAGCAGCTCCACCCCCCCACCACCCTTCTCTCTTTCCACCCACGCTCCTCCAACAGCGCTGCGGAGTGCACTCATGCCTAATGAATTGAGACAGAAGGCCAGATAAATGTGACCAGTTCAGTAAAGAGGGAGACACACAGTGAGAGGCTGTGGCCCGCTCGCTATGTTACATATATAGGGAGCAGCGGAGGCGCCCTGCAGTCTGATCCCTGCTTCCCTCTGCCTCTGGTCGGTATAAACATCTAATAGGGCCTAAAAGCCTCAGATGAGCGAAACACATGCTGGGTAAGTGGTTGAAAATGGGACATGGAAAAGGTTTTAGGACATTCCAAGAACAAAGCATACAGCCCGCGTCGGTTCCTATCTACCAGATATCTGTCCCTGTACTGTGTGTGTGTGTGTGTGTGTGTGTGTGTGTGTGTGTGTGTGTGTGTGTGTGTGTGTGTGTGTGTGTGTGTGTGTGTGTGTGTGTGTTTTCAAGGGTGCATCAGTGGCCTTTATGGCCTTATCCTGCACATGAGAATACACTTGTGATGCTGTGGTACATTAAAGTGTTTGATTCATGCATTTGTGCACGAATGTATGCCTGGACGCTATTGTTTGTTTGTTTGTGTGGTGTGTGCGCGTGTGTGTGTGTGTGTGTGTGTGTGGTGTGTGTGTGTGTGTGGTGTGTGTGTGTGTGTGTGTGTGTGTGTGTGCGTGTGTGTGTGTGCAGCAACACACACCTTTAAGTGCAATCCTCCTTCAATGAAAGTGTTTGTCATCCAGTACATACAAGTACAGTGGGTGTGACGCAGCGTGCATGTGTGTCCAGCACAAATCATCGCTGGCTGCAGATGGAGAAGATGTTTCCTCAGGGGTGTGTGAGCAGCCGTCACTTCGCATGAAGGCAGCCGGAGGGGGAAGGAGCGCCGAGACGGAGGAGGGGCGAGAGACAATACAGCAGACGGGGGACAGAGTGCAGCTCAAAGTGAGCAGGGGCATGGAAGGGGAGAGGAGAGCATCCTCCAGTCTGCATCATGTACAGGAACATAATGCATACAAGAAGAGAAGGGGAGAGGAGGAGGAGGAGGAGGAGGAGGAGGAGGAGGAGGAAGCTTTAAAAGAAAAATAAACGCAGGGAGAGGAAGCGTGAAGGAGAGAAAACAACGATCTATCAGCCAGGGGGAAACCAGGAAGAAGAATGAGGGCAAAACACTCTGGGATTGTTACATAAAGCAGAGATCAGACACAGGTCGGCACATCTCGCCCAATACAACAGATAGAAGGTGAGGACTTCAGGAGAAAGCACTAAATAATCGAAATAAAACAGGACAAAGAATCAGGGCCTGGCACCGGATACCTATGAGTTTGCACAGAGAGCAAACTCCTCTTGAAGATATACCGCTTCCCAAAAAGCGATAAAAACTAACAGAGTTAAAAAAGGAGAGGTCGGGGCTGATAGAAGAGTGTTTATTGGCACCAGAATTTCCCCTCAGCCGTCAGTAAATACTTCCTCCCATCCGAAGGCGCGGGCGTTTCTGTATTTATGGGTTTTAATAGGAAGAGCGTGATCATCATATTGACCGGGCCTCTGGGTTCTTAATGGGCACCTTAAATCTGCAGGAAACACACTGTATTCTGGGCTGAGTTACAGGCAAATTAACATGGAGAGGGAGGCTGGCACGGCCACTCGTGCCGGAAGGGAGGAAAACAATCACTTGAATGATTGTCGGACATTTAGGATGGTTAGGGAGAGGGGGCGGGAGGGAGGCGGCAACAAGAGGGGGAGAAGAGGCAATAAAGTATTTTCATCAGGAGCAGAGGGAGAGGGAGATGGGCCGCAGAGGGTGGGCGGAATCCAATGTGCTCGCCTTCCATTATAAGAATCATAAAATACTTTTAATGACCAAATATTGGGCACTTTGAAAAGAAGATATTGGATCATATTACAGGCATTATGGTGTCACACTCTGAGGCAGACAAACCGGGTGCTGCATTCCTGGCTCTGTGTGTGTGTGTGTGTGTGTGTGTGTGTGTGTGTGTGTAGTTACTGTCATTCAGACATCACTACTGAAGCTTTATTAAGGCCTGTGCCGTGACGGTGACATAAAGGAGAGGCTCCACATCAGACCGAGAGCAGCTGAATCCTGGTTCACACTGCAGCGATCACAAGGAAAAACACAAAACTCCCGTGGTGTTTTGGGTGTCTGTTCACATGACGTCTACAGCTTCTACATCTAGTGCAGCATTTAGATCGGGCCCCACTGAGGTTTAGGCCGGGTCTGTTAGGAGGTGTGCTTAAAGGGACTGGGTGTCTCTTTCCAGAGGGACACTCTGTTACATGAGTCCATAGTGACCCTGAGACATCACTGAGCGAGAGTGACCATGTCAAACTCATTTGAATAAACTCAGTCGGTGCACTCTGGAGATGGAACATTAGTTAGATTTTGTAAGATTTTAAATCACAAACAGATGTAGAACTGCGTACGACAGTGATGGGGATTCATACAAATACAGCCTCCAATCCCAAAAACAACATTCTGTGAAGTGTGAACAAAGAAATGGTTAATATAAAATGAAAAATACTGTGGCCTTGTAAAATTATCTGAACCAAAGATGAATTTTCTGTTTTAAAAATGAAGCACAGGTCCATGTGACCTTCAGGTGGATTTGATCACTACATATATCAACTTTCAGCCAAATTAAGAAGATCTGATGGTCTCAGAGGAAAAGGCTCCGTTCAGCTGATTAAAAAAGTCATATTGGGTAAAGAATCGAAGTTTGAGATTTGTGATATACGAAGACGCCCACAGTCTGTTAAATGAGTGTTCAGCCCATCGTGAGTCCTGGAGGTGCAGATTTTCACAACACTGAATCAAAATCAACTCCACCTGACGAAAGCAAGATCATATTTTGCCATTCAGACTCTGCATTGTTGCGGAGAGAGACTAATTTCCACAGTTGCTTCACTCTAAGGCCAGCGAACATTTTCAGGGCATTTCACCACTGAGGCGGCCGAGCATTTTTATTATCATAAGAATGCAGAGATCTTTAAAATGTCACGGCGAGGTACGTTCAGGAACGAGGTGTAGGTGACGGCTGTCCTGAAGAAATACTTTAGATCAGGAGTGTCAAACACATTTTAAAGGTCAGGGGCCACAGACAGTGGTAAAACAGTGGCCGTGATGACCTTCAAATTCAAACAGCAAAGTTTTCCTGGGTTAAGGTTAACCCTAGGCTGACCCTAACCCTCATCACTCACCACATTTACTCCTAATGTGTCTTTTACGGCGAGTTGTTCATTGTTTAATAATCCTCCTCGTTCCAGGCCCAGTGTTGTTCGTCCACTTGTGTGTTTTCTGTGCTGATTAAACGGTAAATGGATTTTATTCAGATACTGCTTTTCT
The DNA here is from genome assembly GCF_902148845.1 of Salarias fasciatus. Classification (NCBI taxonomy): domain Eukaryota; kingdom Metazoa; phylum Chordata; class Actinopteri; order Blenniiformes; family Blenniidae; genus Salarias; species Salarias fasciatus. The sequence continues at coordinate 4,755,424 of NC_043745.1, forward strand.
ACAGCGTCTCCAGAGCTCTTCACGTCGTTAATCAGGTTAACCCACTCACACACTAATGGTGACAGCTGATATGCGAGGTACTTAAATTTTCCTCTGGGAGCAGTTTGGAGTTCAGTCCCTTAAAGACGTATGAACAGAGGTCGAAGACGGATCCAACCTGCAACCTTCCCATCGCGCTTCCAGCTGAGGAAGCGGTCCTGATCGTACAATCGTAATAATGTCAGGAAGTGTGGGCCGTCCCTCCCCTGGGGTGTGCCAGAGGAGTATAATAAACTATATCAAATGACTGTAATCATGTGGTGAGTTAACTCCTGGTAACTCTGCTTGGCGAAGATCACACACATTCTTCTTCGATCAAAAGTGAGAAAACAGAGACTGTGAAATGAAGGAAAAGCAGCCTTGAAAGTTAAATTTTAATGGACTGGTGATGCTCCGATCCCACATTGCAGCCAATGAAACTTTCAGTACATTTAATGACAATACTGTTTGCTTTAATTGATCCAGTAACCGAAATGAAATCAAACATAATCAGATTTTTTTATGTATTGAATCACAATATGCATCACTGATATGGGAAGCAAAATGATCTTTTTTTTTGTTTGTTTGTTTTCTTTTTTGTGAATTGCATTGGTCTTACAGCCAAATGCAGAAAATTCACACAGCTTGGCACTTTCACAGTTAAGAGAGGACACATTTTCACAGAATATCTGATAATTGTGTCCACAGTTCCTTTTTTTAATTCCGCACAATAGAAAACAGATGAATCAATATATAGAAATCTTTAAAGAAAAAAAAACACATGTATTTACCAAAGACCTATTGTTGGACTTGGTCTAATCTTTTAATCTATAGGGTGTAACTGATATAAACATGAACTGTATTCCCATATAGAACCTCTGCATGCTCAGCTGAATAGATATCTCCTCTTTATTCTATTGAACCTGTGAGGAGAGACCAGACCACACCTTGGTAATAGTTTCTGTTACTCTGAGGACAGTGAGTTCATATTCTCCCAGCACCTGCCGCCGTTCTGCCTGAGCAGACGTTTAATTAACCAGAAACCAAACCAATCTGAGTTGAGTATAGGAGCCATTTATCAAGTAAATATTACAAAGCCGAGCCATGTTTATTTGATGGCATTCTGACATGTCAGTGTCGAGAACAACTGAATAAAAAAAAAAACCTACCTGGATTCCATGCCGCTGCTTCGACTAAGAACTCTCTCCAAACTGTTTTTGATTGCACTCTGCCTAATTGCTTGTGGAGCATTCACAACTTTAATTAAAAGCGCATTTCACCTTAAGAAGTTCAATACATCTATCCTAACTCATCGTGTACAGTAAACTGCATTGTGAATGGAAAGATGATAAAGCCATATATTTGGGCATGCAGCGGCATTTCCATCATTTCTCTTCACCTTGATTCATTCAGTGAAAACTTCTGCTGACTTTTTGTGAAACAAACTGACTGGATGCTCCATTAGGTATACCCGTCCATCACTGGTTAATGCAGCCAGGGAACCAGGTAATCTACATAGAAGCCTCTAGTCATGGTGAAGATGATCTGCTGCAGTTTAAACCATGCGCGAGAGTGATGGAAAAGATGATTGAGATGACTTTGAACATGAAATGGTTGTTGGAGTTTTCACAAACTGCAGGTCGACTGGGATTTTCACATGAAAACATCTCCGGGGTTTACAGAGAGTGGTGAGGAAATGAGAAAACACCCAGTGAGCAACAGTTCTCTGGGACAAAATTCCTTGTTGATGCCAGAGGTCAGAGGAGAATGGACACACTGGTCGAAGGTAAATAGAAAATAACAGCAACAGCAACTCAAATAACGGCTGCTAATGGTCTACAGCAGCAGAAGAACAGAAAACTGAGGCATACAGTCACACAAGCTCACCAGAACTGGACAACTGAAGATTGGAAAACCATCGGCTGCTCTGGTGAGTCTGGATCGCTGCTTTTACAAAGAAACATTCAAACATGAAAGCTTGAATCCAAGCAGCCCTGTGTGAAGGCTTAAGGCTTCTGGTGGTAAAAGATTTCTGATGGTTTCTGAATCACCGTGTGTGTGTGTGCGTGTGTGTGTGTGTGTGTGTGTGTGTGTGTGTGTACAGATTCTACAATTCTGTTTGGAAACACATTGGTTTGATGCAGCAGGTACTTCTTCTAAAACTGGCTCCAATTTTTTTTGACCTAGCAAACCACGAAGCAAATTGGGAAAATTTCAAAGAAAACATTTGTTGAAACAAATTTCTTAATAGAAGCAGACACAACACAGAGATCTGTGCTGAGACATCAGTGATGCTGCCATGAAGCACAGTGAGCTAGCATTACCCCCGGATCCCACAGCACGCGTCTCCCTGCGCTGCACGTTCACGTCCGTTTCTGTGTGCGCGCGCCAACGCCCACTGCAGGCGTTCTCCTGCGCTCTGCTCCGTCAGAGCAGAGCGCAAAAATATTGTGAAGCGCATGTGCCAGATGTTCAAGATCCCACAATATACTGAGAGTACTAAAAGCCGAACAACAACTCATTCATTCGTCGTTTCTTTGCCAAACAGTTTCTCAACTTCCACAATGAGTCTCTCTTCACCATGGCAATAGTTTAGCTGCGCATCCAGAAGTAAACACAGACCCGACCCACTCGGTCTGTGCTGCGCGTTTAACTCCATTACCCTTTCACATTAAAATAAGCACACAAACGAACTGTATTAAGGGGACAAACATTACCATTACATGGAAAACAAACCATATGCTATTTTTTTGACTCCACAAATGTATTCAAATATCAAATGCGTCTTCAGTTTTTTGGATATTTGTAATGAGCTTTATTTATGACAAAATGCATATTTAAAACAATATTGTTACAAATAGATGTATAACTACATGACTAACCAAAACTTGTGACCTGGCACAATATAAGTACTGAAGATTATACAAAGACACTTCAGTAAACATCTCTGACAAAAACCAAAAATGTAAAGTTTCAAATTATTTAATTTTGAAAACACAGAAGTGTTTCAGTTCTCTTTCCTGTTTGGAGCTAATCCGAGCAGGGGAGCTTGACGCGCTCGCGTGCGGCCGCAGCCAAAAATAGGTGGGACGCATATTTTTATCCCGGACGCGGCTGAGCGCGACGCACGCGTCGGCGACGCACGCAACTGAACGCTGGATGTGGAACTGCTCCTGACCACTACAATGGCAATCTATTTGCTGCGGCCAGCGCGACGCAGCGCGACGCGGCCGAACGCTCCCAAAACGCGTGCTGTGGGATCCGGGGGTTAGCCTCAAAGCCATGTTGTCAGAGGGAGTTTGTATGAACATGCACAATTCAGCAGTTTTGTTAAAAGTTTTCTGGATATTTCAGTGAATTTCACAAGGTTTCATTAAAACGTTTCGTGCTTTAAACTGAGAATGGAGTCATTTTCAGTAGTGACTGTTATTTGTGGAAATATTGACATTTTCATCCCATAAACTCTGCATCACAAGTTTATTATGGCACTATTTTAATGGTACGGCCCACTCAAGATGAAGTGGGGCCGTTTGTTCTCCCAGCTCTGACGTAGACAGACTCCTTGACCTCCTCACTGCACTGCACTAAAGCTCATCAGATGCAGAACACAAGCCTGAATTCAAGTTCCCCTTCCGAGACCGACGCTGAGCAGGGCTTTGCTCAGAGTCACACAGTATGCATGTGGAAGTCAGTGTGTTCCTCACCTGTTAGCAGGAATCAAGTTCTAGCCGTGAGAGTCTCTACTCTCTGCTGTCGGCTGACACGGGATGCCATTGCTCGTGAGCAGTGGAAATCCTGCCTTGAAGTTTTCAGTAATTGAATTTGTAGTAGACATCATTTTACCCTATAATGTGATATGGAAATTCAGACGGGTGGCTGCAATTTGTAAAACGGTCCCAGAGTCATGGAATAGCCACCATCACGCGCGCGCACACACACACACACACACACACACACACACACACACACACACACACACACACACAGTGCAACATTAACCCGGCTTCCTATCTCCCGTTGCCTGTGCTGCTCCTGCCTCAGAGGAAGTGCAGACTCCTTGGATGCAGCCTGTTAGTCACAAAGACACTGTGGAAGGAGTGTTTGCACATGGGCTGATAATTCCGGCACCTTCATGACATGAACTGTCAGGATGTAAATATACTTTACTTCTCAAAGTGAGAAGAGGAAGCCGGCGTGGCGCGGCGTCACATCGACAACGCGGAAAGAAGTAAAACTATACCACACACACAAGTGAGCATATTTTCAAGAGACTCGAGGGCACGCTTGACAAACTGCGAAGCTTTTACATTTTTATGGTGTGTTGTAAATATAGCAGTGAAGACAACAGCAAAGCAGAGTGAAAATAGGTCTGTGTATATTGCAGGGTGTTGTGCCGAAGGTGAATATCAAATTGAAAGCAGCCTAAAGGTCTGACATTTGTCACTGAGCGTTTCAAACAGAAAGACAAAAATAAGTAGTGGAGCTCGGCTGTTCAGATGCTGCATTTCTGCCATGTGTGTTTTTTCTTTCCGCAGAAGACAAACAGACAGACATGTGTCATGACTACATATTGTCTCGCATTCTGTGTTTGAGGGATGAGCAGAGACTTGATGAAATCAACTGAATTATTTATGAAAACTTCATATTTTAAGGCTGGATTGCATTAAAATTTTGCAACAATCGAACTGCCTTTACAGTTTTAATGCCCAATAGTTCTACATTACTCTTAAAAGAATGTAGATAATGCCACACATATATTGATGTACTGTTGTGGGACAAGTAAAGGCATATCCCATCTCGTCTTGTTTTATGATGGAAAACTTCTATTCCATTTTGGGTGTTTCTTTAAAGGAGGGGTATTATGCAAAATCAACTTTTTTTGAGCTTTGTATAATGCTATAATGTCATTTCCCCATTAAAAAGACGCATGGAGTTGTTTCCTGAACCAGTCACGCATATTTGAGCAATCCCTGAATCTCCCCCTGGCAGCCATGTTGAGCGCTGAAACGCTCGGTGCTGCACAGCTCCGCCCGTAATCCACAGCTCCGCCCATCTCTGACGTAATCTGCACGGCTCCTCCTGCAGAGCTCACGCTCCCCCGCCTGAGAGGGGCGGGGGAAATACACCGCAAATAGCGGAGATGGATGCTCTGAGGGGGGCGTGTCACTAAGCTGAGGAGATTCTTAAAGAGACAGGGACCCATTTCCAGTCGCTTGAGGCAGCCTGATGCAGAGGCAAATTTAATTGAAGTTGTTTTTGACACATGCAGCTTTCACCATCCAACTATGGACAAAGCTGTTGCTTGAGTGTGCTGTAGATTGATGCTAAAGGGCTAAAAAACACGTAATACCCCTCCTTGAAGAATGGAGCTTTGAGTCACTGAATGAAACTTTTTGAAACAGCTCAGGCTCCGTCTCCATGTTGATGGCGAAAACGTTGCTACATTCACCACTGTCGCAGTTAATAGTTGTCCTGTGCACGCTTAGCAGTTTCAGGACGGTTTCATCACAGAAACAAACAAGGGCAGCCATCGGTGGTCCAACATGATAACGACAATGTTTTCTACCATTTCTGTTGAACATTGTTTTCAGAACTATTCTCAAACTAAAAACTTTTTTTTCAAACAGAAAAGAATTTGTTTTTGTTAATTAGCATTTTTTGAGAAGCTATTATTTCTAATGCGAGAGGCAATAAAACAATGTTCTGTGAGGACTTTGTCTCAATGTATTTTCAAAAAGCAAAATGATAATTAAAGGAAAGAAATAAGAATATCAACATCAGTATTAATGAGCAGTAATATTTGAAAGAAGAGAGGAAAACATGGCCAACCTTTCTGGCTGTCGATGACGAAGTTCCCTTCATCGTTTCCCGTTGTGATCTTATAGGTGATCCCGTCTCCATCGGGGTCCTTGGCCAGCACCGTGGCAACCAGCGTGTTGGGCCCCGCGTCCTCCGAGACAAACGTTCGATATCTGACAAAAGACAAACAACCAACAACGCAATCAAGGCCTGATTCACACGTTGGAGCAGGGACACACTCTGTAGGTGAAAATGAGACACATCCAACGAGAGTTCTCAAATCACTCCTGACCAGGAGATTGATGTCTCACACAGAAACACCACAAGGGAGGTATAATCTAACCTTTCTTTAGGTTTTTCAGTTTTTGTATCTTGAATAAAGTCGCTGGACACAAATGATCACAACATGTGATTTTCTTATTGAGGATGAACAGAACTCAAACCAGTGGTTTCTCTGACATTGTGGATGATTTATTTAATGTAAACAGCTGAATCAGACACCCCCTTTGGAAAGACTGGTACAAAACTTTACCTGTGGCGTGCCTGTAGAGCAGAGGTATCAAACATAAGGCCTATGGGCCCAATCTGGTCCACTAAACAGAGCCAGCTGTTCCATTCCAATTCACATTTACTCAGATGCAAAGCAATGGCTAATTAATATTGCCACAAATGATAAAACCGACAAGGTCTGGTCAATGATTAATGCTGATCGCCTTGTCCGTCCTCCGAGACTCTTAGCCAAAAGGGAAAATAATAATAATAATAATTATTATTATTATTATTATTATTATTATTTTATAACAATGATGCTAATAATGATGATGATGGATGATGATGATAATAATATAATAATATAATAATAATAATAAAGAATTCTAAAGAATTACAGACAAGCATAAAAGCACTGCTGTTCGATTTCTACTTGCACAAAATCCATAAGCACCAGTGTCTCCACCCCACAACTCATCAAATCCTCATTACTTTCTATTTATTTTCACTCACTTAACCTTCGCATTTCGAAAAAATAAGTCATTAGAAATGAACACACAACATGAGACTGTGTGAAGCCTTGTGTGTAAACGGCCGAACAACAAACTAAAGGATGAAAAAATCCCAGCTGTGTCGATGTTGGCGTGGCGTTCTGAGACATCTCTTCATGTCAGGAAATTGTTGCGCGTGCCGAGCCATGGCCGGACCGGCACCTCTATTACAAACTGTGACCAAAGGAAATTTCATGCGGGGCTCACAGCTGCAGCCGCAGGAGGCCCAACTCCGAGCTACCGGCTCTCATTTGGGGTCCAGCAATAATAGTGGGACACGCAAAGCGCGCCTCCAAAACAGTGACTCCACGAGACCTGAGACAGCGCTAAACGAGGAAATTAATCAAATGAAGCATTTTGACACCAACGTCAATGTTCTCTTCTCAGTTCTTTAACACAGGCTACAGGACAAATACAAATGGATTCAAACTACACATTTAGGACCGCAGAGATCATGTCAAGAGCCAGGAAGTTTGACAGACTTCTGACCCCGACCTCCACCAGCACCATCCCTCCTCTTTCACGCCTTTTATCACAGCAAACTTTCAATCTAACAAGTTTCAAAGTGACAGAGTGAGAACATGGAGCACAGTGGAGGCGGCGGTGGTGTTAATGACACGAATCAGCAGGTGGGAGTTCTTCTCCAAACCGCTCTCTTGGTTGTGTTGCGTTGTATTCTTTATCACAATATGTAGAAAGACACTGCGTATTACTGACAACTACTCCTGGTTAAAGGCTGTGATTGCTGCTTCCAAAGCCCCATTTACACAAGTTAATTTCTACCACATTGGTGACCCGAGCCACTGAACAGCTCCCAAGGTGGAACTTTTTGAAAACGTTTCAATTCCCTACCAATGGGAAAATACTGACTTCAGTCAGTGGATAAACAGCTTAGATATTTTTGTAATGAACTGAGTAAGAAATTATAGATGCAGTAAAATCACCATGTACAATCTGATCAATAAAATGTGTTAATATATACAAAGTTCACTGCCAAATTCTCACAATTTACTGTACACATTGCAAGTCAGTTGCTCAGTCTTTTGCTCATTCCTCCAATGTTTTGAGAACCTGAATGGAGTTCGTTTGGATTGGAGAAAATTAGGCATGAAAACAACTTCAAAACTGAACTCTGGAAGTCCAAGAAATTCCACGTTAAATTCTTTGCTAAGAAGGTTCTGAGCCACAGATCGGTGCCATGGGATGAAGGCAGGTTTGAAGCTCTGAGCAGTCCCACAGGCATCGGAACTTGAATAGTCATGAATGGAGGGAGCCAGTGGGATTCTTTGTGGAGCTGGTTGTCTGGCCAAAATCTAAAAAAAGTAGGTCTTTGGTTTTAACGATGTACAGGGACTCGGCAGTCACTCTCACAGAGCTTTAGAAGTTCTTTGCAGAGACAGGAGAACCTGCAGAAAGGATGGCCATCTCAGCAGCGCTCCATCAATCAGGCCTTTGTGGCATGAAATTTAGACTGAAGCCACTTTGAGTAAGAGACATACGACAGCCTGGCTGGAATATTGCCAAACAGCATTTAAACTGCAGAGCCTGATGAAAACACTTCTCTGATCTGGTCAGTCAGCAACCGAGGAAATTCAGGCAGAACGCCAGGAAATTCAGAAAACTGCCGTCACTGCTCATCGTCCGGTTGGTTCCCTCATAAACAAGGCAAACAGTATCAAGCCATGAGAGTCCTGAGCATGCATTGCAGCATATTTAGTTCTTCTATTGTTGCTTAAAAGTGATTTTTAAAAACTTAAAAATACAATTGCATTCACTGAAATTTAATCATTTGCAAATAAGTTGCAGAGCTGCTGTCTCTGTGTACTCACTGATCCAACCTGAACAATCTCCAAGCATCAATTTTAAAGATGTCAAGTTATAGGTGACTTTATCATTGGCCTTTATTCATAGTAGCATGAAGTGATCTGCATTTTGTGAGCATCTTCCTCCAACAAACTCAATTTGGGCAAATAAATCTGAGGTCATCGGCCACACATGGAGTTTCATCCAAGTATTCATGTGTGGCTGTTGTCACACTTTTTCATATTTTATCCATTCAAACAGACCATAACTATAACAAGCATTCCATAACCTGATAAACTGATGTGTTCTAACTGGGTGTGAATCAGTCACTACTTTGCTTGTTCTCTCCTATTGTGTAACCCAGGGTGGGAATCCCGGTCCAGGGAGCTGAATTCCTGCGCGGTATCACCGTGTGATCACTTCAACACACCTGACTGTAATGACTGGCTCGTTATCAGGCTGCCTGCAGAGCTTCATCATGATACACTCATTAGATTCAGGTGTTTCGGAACATTGAAAACATGCAGGATTGCAGCTCTCCATGGACCAGGATTCCCCATGACTGCCCTAACCCCATCCAAACAGCAGAAAGTCCAGACAGAGGCTGTGTTCGAAACCGCGTACTTACTTACTACTCATACTAACTTATTGAGTATGCAGTGCGTTTACACTGGCAGCATGCGATTTTGAGTATGCGAGAAGTTCCCGGATGCATACTGCATTCGCCAGAAATGTTGAGTAGACATCGTGAGTTCACTACTCATACTGAAATTACCCAAGATGCAACGCGACGGACATTTGAATAAACTTTATTCAGTTCACAATGATTGTTTCTTAATGATGTACATTTAGCAAGCTGAGTATGGTTCTAGATATATTTTTTCCTCCAATTTTTGTGCTCGTAGGTATGTTATGTTAAGAGATTTCTGATTGGATTTACATTGATTAAAATATATATATATATATATATATATATATATATAATATATATATATATATATATATATATATATAATATAAAAAAAAAAAAAAAAAACGCACACATCTGACAACAAGTCCATGTTGAAAGCGACCATGATGTACCGAAGACGGCGAGCCGATCTTTGTTGAAGAGCCGAAAACACTCTCCGTCGGTAAAGCATCATAATTGGCATCATAACTGGTCCGTTAACGGGACACCGGTCCAAATGGCGATGTTAAGCGAGATATATTGCTGAAAGATTGGCTTCTTGTTTTCAAAGTAAAAGCACAGATTCATCACTAAGGTTGTTTTGCATGAGAAAGGGAAAGGGGTGGTTTATTTTGGTGAAAATAACCGCAAGTGCGTTGCTCACTGCGGCCGGCTTGAATTTCGGCGAATTCGTCCGAACAAAATCATAGACGGTTGATATTCGGACAAATAAACAACACACTCGGACTCTAAACGGCCACGTTGTCGCCTAATTTACAAAAAAATCTCGATGAAGTTATACATTTGAAGAGTTTAGAGCTAAAGTGAAATCAGCTTTAGCAGGTCGATTTCTGCTCAGGGAGGAGTGCAATGCATTGTGGGTTATTATGTAGTATGCTGTAGTGTAAACGCTTTGCATACTGTTTGATGGACTGAGTAAGCAGGGTGCAGGATGGATAGTATGAGTATGGAAGGGTGTAGTAGGCAGTATGTGGTTTTGAACACAGCCAGAGTCTGGCTCTACAGAAAGGCTCCATCTCCAAGTCTGGTTCTGCTGGTTTCTTCCTGTTAATTAGAATTATAATTGTATGTATGTATGGATGGATGGATCAGTGCAAGAATGGATGGAGTTCCAAATGAATGGATGATCAAAGCATGTTGTTTTAGCTGATGGCACTGACGTAAACATCGAGTATGTAACTTTAAACTGCGACTCACTTGGCTTATCATGAATTTTTCACGTGTGTAACTTCTCCTTCTGAAACTTGCCTTCAGTGTTTTCTTGCAGTAGCACTTTCAACATCAGCTCTGAACTCGCCTTTGGCCTTGCACATACATCTCTGAACCACTTGATGCATTTTAAAAGCAAATCTTTAGTCTGAACGTTTGACCTTTTTACCTTGTTGACACAGGTTTCTACTCTATATTCTTTAAAAACATTTCAGCTCCAGTGTTATTGAAATCCTGCGTATTGTGACATAAATCACGCCCTATTCTGGTCCTGACTTTAACATAAAAGAGTGCCTTGATGTTTGGACTCACACATTTTATCTAATATAATACGGCTCTGAGTCTTGAGGGAAAAACATCCAAACTGCTAACAAAGTTAACATTGAAAGTAGTCAATGGGAAAATGCCTTGAATAGAGTGTTTAAGGGTGAGTCAAGTTTTCAAGACCATTTCAGTTTATAGCCTTTGGAGCTGTTTAAAAACAGTACATTACCATGAATTAAAGGCCACACCGCGTTCGACTTATTGGAAATTATGCAGAATGATATCCTAAGTGAACAGGCAAAAAGTTCCTATGACATTTTGCACTGATTATAATAATTTTTTATCCATAAGCTATTGCAAATATGCAACATAAAATGGGGGACGATTACGAAAAAAATATGAGAAAAGTAGTGATTTGTGAAAACAGAACCAACCCTCTGGCAGTTTCTTCCGTATTTCCCCTGACAATAAACCACCTACTTGTCAGTTAATTTGATGTATTTATTGCATTTCCCTCCAGCACTCTGGTGGTATGTAGACAATTAGCTGTGGTATACAGTATATTTTTTAAAAAACTGTCCAGACACCTCCTGCCAATGGACTAAGACACTGACATAATTCAACAGAGGCACAGAGGATTAGCCAGGAAAAGTCCATTCCCTGGTAAATCAGTGATCCCCGCGACAAAAACAACATGAAGAATAAGTGCACTCAAAGCAAGTCTGTGGAAAGGTTATGGAAAAGTGTAAGTCAGGAGAGTGATGCAAAAAAAAAGGAAGTGACATTCCATTAATAAATGGAAGGCATGATGGGAGTTATTTAAAATGTGCTTTTCACGGGCGACTCTGCAAGAAGGAAGCGAGTGAGGGAGTCCACCTCTGACTTCTCTGAGGAAGTTCAAAGCTTCAGCCGCTCAGATGGGAAACAGTCTGTGAACCGCACTTCTCCAGGTTCTTCGCCAGTCAAACCTTTACGAGAAAGCAGGCAAACGCCGCGTTCACACTGCAGGTCTTCATGCTCAATTCCCATTTCTTGCTGAGGTCAGATTTCTTTGCGTGATCATTCCTAAAAGATTTTCAATGTAGCTACATCACTCTGCAGGGTGAACATTAAACAGCCAGGAAGTGAACGACAAGCAGCGAATCAAGTGTCACGTGATGCTGAGTGCGCTGTTTACCTAAGTAAATATGGACGCCACACCCGTCAACGCGTGCATATCCATTTTCAAGTGGCTGTACAATAGGAGACGACATTACTGAGGCAAACACACGATGAGGAGAAGGAGATTAAGAGCGCGTCGCTTCCTGCTGCGTGGATTTGACGTCAGTCTCACGTCAATGATGTTGGAGTCGAACACATGTGACTCGACGGTTTAGATGGCGGAAGCACTGAAAGAAATCACATGTTTGTCCGATTGAGGTCTGGGCCTGGTGCGCAAAAAGCTGAATGTCACAAAACTTGAATGACAAATAAGTCCCAGGAAACATGGACTGGAATATACATGTACATGGGATATACACAACATATTTGAATCGAAATCTGCAGGCATGCAACAATTTGTTTAGTGGTATACCATCTGATCTAGGTACAAAGCAAAAAAAAAAAAAAAAATTCTAAAAAAAGTTTGGATTTCAGTCATGTTGACGACTTCCACTGCCTCCAAACCACAAAGCTCAAAATCATAGATTAGACTGAAGGATCTGCTCTTTTCGCTTTTGTTCATCTCTGACTGCTCATGAGCATGCTCATTCAAAACACACGTCTAGTACTCTGAGAGTGTGATTTGAAAATACATCCACCTGCCACTCTTCGTCTCTATTCACGGAAAGCGAGGCGCGCTCTTGAGGAGTTGAACACTGATCACGTTCTTCTGTCGGCAGTGTTTTTGATTCATAACTGACGGACTCATTGTGCCGGCGACCCTCAGACGTGCCACTCACCTGCTCTTTTGCAGAGGTTTTGCTGCGGCGGTTGAACGATTTGGGCTTACTTTGCAAGCCGTGCACTCCACGCGGATCAGACAGTGCAGTGGGTGTCTTCTCATGACGTCGTTTCCCTCAGAGTGTGGAGGGTGCATTGATCCCACGCTTCCACTGTGGACGGAGGAAGCCGTTTGTACGATCATTAGGTAATTAACTGTATTTATCCCACCTGAAAGCCTGAAAGCGCAGTGACCCTTGGTGTGCATGTATGCCTGCGATCTGATGGTCAAATTACAGATGCTGTCTGTGCAGCTGAGTTTTTGCATTTCAGAGTCTACCGAGCTGCTTTTGTCCAGACACTCTGAATCGACTCTACTTTTGCATTATAGATGCAGACAGAGTCGTCATTATGAATTCAAATGGAGCCATCAAGTTTATGATGACGACAGGTCTGACATGGCAACATGAACCAGTCTGGCTGTGTCTGTACAGAACACCAGCCTCTGGAAACACTTGATCAACACCTACTGCGTTCAGTTTTCTCAAACAGGAGGACTCTTTATTATTGTTATTTTTCTTCTTCTTCTTCATGAGATCAGTTTTGTAGTGATCTATCTGTAAAACTTTGGTCGCGCCACACACAGCTCGAGAAAATTGCAACGAGGCAAGCACCAGAAGGGGGGGAAAAAAAAATCCAAATCAAGCTTAGTTAGTGCGAAAACGGTGCAACACGATCTAAGTTCTAAGGATTTTATAAATAAGAATTCCACATGTCAAAGAAACAAACTAATGGGATACTTTCCAGAATGCAGAGCAGACAGGGGAAACGGCTTCTTTAGTTGGAAGGCTCCTGGTTTTTCTGTTAATCAACTGACGATACAGAGTGCAGTAGGAGGTTCGTGATTGGTGACTGTGTCGAGCTGATAAAGGTAGTGGACCGCTGATAGACTGATCCGAAGCCTCCAATTAACCAAACAAGGTTTGAAATGCTAAAGAGGTGGAAGCACAAAGTGAAAGTGCGTGCACAGCACTGCCACAACATGCAAAACAATTAGGGGTGTCAATCATAAGGCCGGTGAGCCAAAACCGGCCCAAAGGAGGGTCTGATTCGGCCAAACCACCAAGAAAGTACAACAACTTCAAGAAAAACATTGACTTTACAGTTTGGTCCACATGGAACCTAGACTGGGTGTGGCCCCTAGAGTGATGTGCGTGTGTTGACAGCCTTGACTTGTGTAACGGCCCGGAGAGGTGGCTCTGCGGGAGGATAGGTAACAGAAGCGCCTGGTTTATTGTCGTGGTCCAGAATAAGGAATTACTGTCACAACGGTCACATAATTATGGGGTGAAATTGGCCTCTCTTATGATAGCCCAAGGAATTGGGATCTTTATCGGCCTGGTGACCAAATACATACATTGATTTTTTTTTTTTTTTTTTTTTTTTTCTGAAATAGGGGACATGTAATGCAAACTCAATACATACGCTTGATCAGAGTGGGAGTGGCTGCAGGCAGGTGAGAAATGGGAAACGCAAGCCTCTCTTAAAACTAATGCAAAATATATATTGAGATAAACAATACTGTTTTTCCATTATATTATATAGCTGTTTACCCCAGCCCATGAGGATGACCACCATCTTGAGTATGGACATACACTCAGACAAGTATCCTTCATACTACAAGAAGCTAAGAGAGCTGAGAGGAAGCATGTCCTTTAAGCTGCCTTTATAAAGAATTGAAATCATCCTCAGGCCTTTTTTCATGAGTGTACATGTTCTCTCCATGGCTCCTTGAGTTTCGTCCCAATACAAAGACAAGTACCTTCACTGCTGCCTCTAAACCAGCCATATGTTGTTTTGTTTTGTTTTTTTGACAAATTGAACAATAGCTGAATAGCTGAATGGGTGAACGGAGGAAACTAACAGGAGATGGACAGACAGTCCATGACATGCTCAACACTACACCAAGCCACACCGCACACTCCTAGACCCCCCATTCTACTGCATGCCTGCCATTCCAGCTGGTGCACCGCACTGCGTATCACTGGTGGCACGGAGCATCGTGGTGCAGCGCGGTGCTAAAGATACACAGTGAGCCTATTTTTCCCACTGGCCTCAGCCAGCATTCGTTTATCTCTACAGAGCAGATCGCACCAGCCAGGAAGCCACACAGACACAAACCAGAGCATCTGGTGCTTCATACGGCCTCAGATCTCTGACTCATATCGTTACCACATCGACTGCAACTTACAGTGACAAAAAGTGGACCTCTATTAAGCACGTGGGGTGCTGTTGCTGTTTTTGTAACGAAACAACCCACATATGCGTCAGACAATGGCAGTAACAGAGATATTCGTACGGAAAAAAAAAACGCCAAGTTGGATTGTTGTTATGGTGACTCTCAATTCTAAACTACGAAGTCCAGGACAATATGGACTGGAACCAGGGCCAGGGAAATACTTAAGTAGGTAAGTAAGTAAGTAACTATAATTTATTTTATAGCGCTTTTCACAGATCATCGGTCGCCAAGTGCTTCACAGTGGTAAAAAAATAATCATATAAAATCGTAGATATAAAGATACAAGAACATTCAAAAGAGCATCTAACATATAAGATAAGAGATCATAAAACATTGCACAGTACATAAAAACAGAGCGATAACTTTCCCTCAGTCAAGATTTCCCTCAGTCAGAAAAAGACAAACAATCCTCCCGAATTCTGCTGTTAGTCTACAAAACACAAACAGGAGGTAGCTATGAAAGCCTGAGAAGCTTTGTACTATTCAAAATTTAATTTAAAAAAATTTCACTTTTACAGAAAATGAATATCGGATTAAATATATCGGTTATCGGCCTCCTTTACTGGCCAACTTTACTTTCCGATAATTGGTTAAGGTGTTGGCCCTGGAAAAAAAAAAGGTCTATCTCTAGAGTAAACGGACACCCAAGACCTCAACAAAACTTTTTCATTTTCACTTGAAATCATTGCTGTGTAAACGAGGCAGAAGTCAGCAAAGGCAAAGACCAGTAGAAGAATGGCAGGACAGAGGGACGATGGAAAAATGGACGATAGATACACCACATGTTCAGACGTCTGCAGATCGACAGGATGAATGAAAGCGTGATGAGGACATGGTGAAGAGGAAAAATGAACATACAGCTAAAAGCATGTTCCTTCCATTAAAGATGCTATATCAAGACAGGGATGTAAATTTTAAAAATACACACCAAAGAGATAATGGTCCACTGTCACAGCTCATTTTTCAGGACAGGCTTTAAGGCTGATTCTGTTTGACACTTACATCAACCTAACCTCAGCGAATACCTCTCTAATGCTTTCAAGCAGATGCTCGTAGGCGTCCGCCGCATGAAGGACTGCTACAGTCTGAAGGAGAGCGGAGAGAGAGAGAGAGATACACAGAGCGAGAGCCATACAGAGACAGGAAGCGATCAGACGGACTGAAACGCTGAGAAAAAGCGAGAAGTTGGGCCCTCATACGACAGCGACAACATGCCTTTCACGTTCACCCTGCGCCTCAACCGCAACTCTAATTTGGCCCAAATCAATGCTGCGCTCAATTGAAAAGCGCCTCAGACATACACCAGCACGCTCTCATTACTTTTTAACCTTTTGTTTTATTTTTTTGTCCCAGTTTGTTTTGGCTGAGTTGATCGGAAAAGAAAAACAGATGCGTCCCTCAGGCCGACGCCTGATGTCAGTCGTGAAAATTAATTACAGAATTTAATTATTGACTTCATTTAGTTTATCCAGATAAGGCATACATGAAGAATGGCGCAAAGGAGCGGGGATAATGGTGTGTGTCTGTTGATACATCCAACTGCTGCTCGCTGATTGTGTGTTTATTCGAGGGAATGTCTGCTGTCTGATTCCCTGCTAATCAGTACTTACGATGGTATGAATTACCACTCAGCCGCGATGTATTATTCATGTGTGTGCATAGATGGACAGAATTGCTGCTTAAATTGTCACCTCCACTGAGCGTTCGCCGAGGGGAGAGAGAGCTGGCAGGAACAATAACACGACTCCCTCGCCGGGCCTTCAGGTGGAGGCAGTGGCGGAAGCACGGCTCGCGCTGGGTGGCGGCTGTAACTGTCACACACATGGCTGAGACACGGGCATGGAGAGGAGTGTGTGCTGGGGGATGAGCAGAGTGTTCAGAGCAACTCAAATACACAGATTAGCGATGAAATTATGATCATATGTGAGTGTCAGGGTGGACGTTCTGACCAAGAAACTCCTTAATCTTCCTGTTTCCATGTTCTTTGGATCATACCTCTTTACTTTTTTTGTTTTGCAACTTGTGGAATTTTCATTTCACCTGAGTTTTGCAAATAAAATGCATTTTTCCATCCATAACAGTGGTGTCAGACATCCTGAGTCCTCATCTCCTGACCCAAACAGAACACAGTCAGCAGCTCTGGGAAGTATTGAGGCAGGAACTCCACTAACAGTTCTGAAGATGTCTTCAGGAGAACTCCTGTGTTGATACACCAACATTGTGAAAATGATGTAGTTAGCGTGGGGCTAAGTTGTAATGAACCCACACTATGAACACTAACAAAGGACAAAGAGACAAATCCCACCGTCTCTTAATATGAACTATGGAACTAGAACATGGACTGGGAGTCATGTCTATAGATTTATACAGAACACTAGATGCCTTACGGCAGACTCCACAACGTCCGCAGAGGTCGGCCATCTTAGTACGGGAAAGCTGTTACAGAGTTTCTGTGGAACGCAAGGTAAGGTTGGCAATCTGTGCAGATGTTTATACTCTTATTTCGCTAAATTTTCAATTGGTTTTCTGGTGACCTATTTCATCTTTAAATAATCTATGGGGGGACATTATACATTTACAATAGATTTAATAATGTGGAAGGTTACTTTTTAATGGTATATATTAATAAATATTATATAATATATGCAATATAATGAGGTTCATGAGATTTAAGTATTTCTGAAGTTTCAGGTGGGTAAATTCAGCCTCCACTACAGCCATGTCACATCTTAAAATATTTTCAATTAAAAAAAAAAACTAAAAATATGGACATGTATGGTTTGTCTAAATTATTCATAATTCTGCAGAAGAATATTAAGGATATGATGTATATATATATATATATATATGTTTGAAAATCGGTTGAAATTTGAGCAAGTTACAGCTTGTTAAAGAGTTCATGTCTCATCAACATAATGTCATGAGCGAGCCAGATTCTCGTACTAAGATGGCCGACCTCTGCGGACGTCCGACTTCATCGGCCGGCAGCGGTGACAAGGCATCTAGTGTTCTATATAAATCTATGGTCATGTCACTCTGGAAGCCGCCATGTTTGTCATTGTCTATCTACTCGCACATAGTAGTAATTACATTTTATCTACTTTGCATTACAACACAATTGCATTTTTCAATTGTTTTTTGTTTTTTTTTTGTTTTTTTTGTCATGAAAATATGAAGCCACAATCATATTGTAAAGGTTTGTGATATAATTATTTTTTTGATGACTTTACTGGCTCTATTCCCCCTTTATAATTTCACTTTCACCGCTCCTTTCAGCAGCTTCCTGAACACCCATTGTTTCCCTCGTTTACAGTATTTAAATGCTGTTATAGTAATGCATTGCAAAAGAACATGAAATGTAACACTGTTACACTATTTGACACAAATGTTTCAAAACTTTCCCTGTAGACTGGCAGTTTTACAACTATCTTTAAAAAATACTTTGAATTTTTCATTTCTGCACTTACAAAAAAACAGGGAGTATTTGTTAGGTTTATGATATTGTGTCGAAATCATGTGAACTCGTAAAAAGAGGCGGCATTTCACTGACCCAAACAAACAAAACACGGAAAAATGTATTCATACCAAGGAGTACATGAGTCTGACATTATATTTAACCTTTGACTTCCACCTCAACGTCTGAATACAGTCTTGTTTCCACAGTTAATACTAAGAGTTGGGTGTTAGATGAGCTCTATTCCTGTGAGATCTCCCTTCTGCAATGCCAAACAACTGTGTGGAGAAAAAACTTTCAACCTAACACCTGACTTTTGATTTTTTTTAAATGGAGTTATGTTGCTAAAGTGTTGCTCAATAATATCAAAGTTCCAGAAGTCACTTTAATATAAAATTTGTTAAAATTCAGAATTTTTTTTTCAGGCATTCACCAAGTTTCTAATAGAGTAACACAAACACAAGTGTTAAAACTTCTAACAATTTGCTGTATTTCAGCGTGAAGACACAACCCTCCCAAGTATTAAATATTTCCTCTTTTCATTAAATTTGCGGGAAGCCATCACTTGACAAATATTCAACTATGGGCCAAATATTTTAGAAGTTAAAGGCAGCTAATAGAGTAGAGCTGACCCAGAAAATTCCAGACATCCTGGATGAATAAATCCAAAGCAACGACTTCTGGAACTCTGGCTTTTTTATTTATTTATTTTTAAGACCAAGGTCATCCCATTTCGGAGATGCTGAGAAAGATGCAAGCTTAAAACTGTGCACATCAGTTAGTGAGTCAATTGATTTTACAGTCCGTACATGTGATGTTAAGAAGAGGGGCTCAAAAGAGGGAGGAAAGTCTCTCCCTAAAGGACTGGAGCCTCATAACCCCCCCCCCCCCCCATGTTTTTCATTCCATAAACATATTACTAGTAATGGTCACCAGAATCAAAAATTTAACTCTAATCAGGTTAGTTAAAACTTTTCAGATTCAAGATGACTTGTTAACTGTTAGGGTACGTTTTCACACGGCAATAATTTCAAGTGAAAACACAAACCTTTTGCTGCTTTTTGGGTGTCTGTTTACACGACAGCGGTGCTCGGAGCCACTGGAAATGCTGTGTTTTGGAACTGGCTCCCAGTGTGGAACTTTTCAAAAATATTCAGGTGAAAATGACACTTTCTGCAAACAAAAGATGTGTTTTCAGCTGGAACACTGTCATAAAAATGGGGCAGAAATGTTTTTAAAAATGCAGATTTTGGGGGATTCTCATGCACAACCAGGTTTATAAAGTAGCAGCAGTTTTCGGAGTTAAGATCCAATGTTGACGTCAAAGCTTGGACATTTGTCTAATCACCAATTTTACCTTATATCTGTAAAAAAATGACATCTGTACAAACAGGGTTCACTTGGAGGCAGGTGGAAAAGTCTGTAGCATCTGAATGTGGCCTGAATCACACATGAGCAGCCCTTTAGCAGCACAGTGAGCCGTCTTCTGACAACACGCCATTTCTTCCTCAGCGTTTCAGTTCACCGGATCACTTAAAGTTCAACCGAGCAACGTTCTCTTTCTGCTGCCAGGTCAATATGGAATAAAATCTCTGACGAAGGTGTCATCACATTACTGACTCTATGCCTTCAAGAATGAAAAAAAGATCCAAAGGCAGGAGGTGTCGAACTGGATCGATCAGTTTCACACACTGAATGCGTCGGCCTGGGTTCATGGGGGTTTGGTGGTCAGCTCTCCTGCTGTGTGTGTGTGTTAGTTTTCTTCAACAAGACTCATTCAGTCATTAAACAAACATGTATTTGTGGAATAATGTGCAACTTCAAAATGTCCAGGTGTGATTTTATGTGTATCAAATCTTCACAAGATGGATGTGACTGAAATGTGATTTTGCGAAGTCAGCACCCTTGTTTTAAGTTTAAACAGAACTTCTTACAATAATCACATAGAACATTATAGTATGCACCAAGCTAAAGAAAACAGACTTCATCGATCTTTCAATTCCCAAAAACCCTTTGACCAATCAAAATCATCCTGTTTGTCAAACGGTATTGCGATGGAGAAGTTTCACTTCACAATGCAAATCGGAGAAAAAGAAAAGAAATCTGAGATAGCAGGCATTTTCTGCAGCAGCTACACATGATCAACATTATCTCAAAAGTATTTCAAACAAAGACAGAAATCTAACTACAGTTGTGGAAACATCTGGAGTAAAATGTACTGACAGCTGCAGCAAAAGGCTGAACTGGTTTCTGTTTCATCAGATCAAACATTACATTACATGGATTCAATTCAAATATTGTATCTGTGTCATTCCACATGTGGGCTGCTACCAAATAGCAGTGCAGTGAATTAGAAAGTGATATCTGTGGAGCTCTATCCAGGAAACATGGGATTATTTTTTTTCCTGCAGACCCTGAAGTGTGTCTTCCTTGTAACCTTTTAGAATCTAATCTGACATCCAGCCACTCCATTAAACTTATATAGATTCTCTTATGAATTGCAAAGACACAGTATAACTGTGAAGTAGAAATCTGATTTCTCGCTCCAGTCGGGCTTTGGCTCTCCAAAGTGAACAACTGTCTACCTTCAGGAAAAGTAACTTTCTCATTACGTAACAAGATGAATGATATTTATGAAATTTGCCAACTTTTTATGAACTACATGGAAAGGCGTCCATCAGATGATGGAATGCTTTCTTTCCTCTACCCCACACTGCCCTCTTTGCTTTCTCTTTGGCCTCTTTCTTGAAGACCTGTGTATGTTTTTTGTTCTTTTCTGTATCTGTGTAGTTTGAACGCCACTGTGATGCTGAAGAGGATGGTCTGTGTGTGTCCTACAGGAAGCCATCAAACAAAAAAAAAAAGCATTCATTCTTTATCCCTTCATAACTACGTCGAACCATCTTCTGATGGAGACTTCCAGCTCACGGGGATCAGACCATCTTCAGCTGGTTACTGGAACATGATGAAGTGCCGTCTGGACTCCAAAGACCTCCACAGTCAGATCTCAGTCCAGCAGAGCTCCTTAGAGATCTCCATTAGCATTGCAGATGTGGAACGAAGATATCCGCAGCATCTGTGAGACGTTATGTTGTCAGTGTGGAGCAAAAACCACATTTCATGACCTAGTTGCATCAAAAGCACCAAGGATTAAGACACTTCTGAAGACAAAAGACCAGCAAGGTGTGCAGTGCCCGATGAAGAGGCCAATGATCATTTTTCAAATCAGTTTCTAATATCTTTGTTTTCTTCTTACTCACAGCTTTTTGTTGTTGTTGTTTTCTAATGAAACCACACACACACAAGCTGCAGTAAACGATGAGCTACAAACATTAACAATGGGAGAACATGGACATTCATGTCGACTCCATAATGCAATGAAAGTTTTCTCTGTTAATTTAAAAAACATTTTGCCAAAATGGGACCTGACTTTGGACTTTTTGTTTTTTGGCCCTCGTATCCAGTTCTAGTCTGGCTATCGCTGTGTCACAGTAGTGTTTCACTGTAATGCGGCTGTTTCCTCCCTGTGGTTGTGTAGTTTTTTTTTGTTTTTTTTTTTAAATCAAAGTCCTTCGCCTCCCTCCCTGTGATGCACCATGTTTTCCTCCATAGTTAACTGAGATCACCTCCAGTGCTCCCTCAACCTAAAGCAGAGAAAGTGATGGAGGATGAGGAAGTTTTATGGTGCACTGTTTGATGGAAAAGTTCAGATTTTGTTGTTTTTTCTGTTCATTTGGAGGCTACAGGCAAAGAAACATTTTCAAGCTAAATGCCATCGGAATAGTTCACATAGTGTCAGATTGCTCTTTCACATGCATTTTCAATGTTTTGTGTGGTTTAGAGGAGTCAAAATGAAAATAAACTATTCACTCCCGTTGATCTTGATAAAATTGCTGGCGTTTTTCAGTGACATGTTATTTTGTCCATCAATCGCTCTTTTGATATAATCATTGCTCTGCTTTTTTTTTTTATGGTCTTCTTGTCAGCATTTTGGTTCATTCATCTCTTTTTATGATGAAGACTTTGACTTTCTCTTTCAAACCCAACAGGCCTCTGGCCAAATCTGCAACACCTTTGTCAAAAATGGCGGCCATTCTTCAACTCCACTGACATGAAGAGGCGTTGCAGAAGGGCGAAAGCAGTCAGTTCAGAGCATTTGCACAAATAATGACTGACAAGGACCTAATAACGTTCACTCAAAGCAAAAATAATAACACTTCAAAAGTTACTGTAAGTGCTGCTGACTTGGTAATGCATTGCTTGTGTCTTTCTGGAAATGTGTACTGTATATTTCATCAAAACTAATAATAAATTCCACAAAAAGTCAAAGAAAAAGAAAAAATTCTGACAACAAAACCAATAACAGTGGGAGCTGACACAAATGAACACATGTAAGATGTAGAGACACATCCAATAACAGTGCAGGAAGCCACCCCGGGTGGTTTCCGTGGTAACCGGCGGGCGCAGGTAGGTACAGTAACAGGGTCCTTGTAGCAAAGTGGCAGCACATAAATGAAAGGTGGGCCGAGTGTCACTCACCGGGAGGGGAGAGGCGGGCCAGAACCACACACACACACACACACACACACACACACACACACACACACACACACACAGAGTCAATTACTGAGATCAACACTATGACTTTTTCTTCAAAAAGGTCGAAATAACACAGTTTAGTGTAATTTTTTGACATGAAGCATATCCAGTCTGCCAGGATTCAAAACTCTCTCTGTCTCACACACACACACACACACACACGCACGCACGCACGCATGCACGCACTCATTATTGCATGCCTCCAACTCCAGGACTCCATGTAAATAGGCCAAATTTTCTGCCTGAATAATGATATATTTAATGACCACTCTGCTCTATGTTCTCCCTTCCTTCCCTCTCATCACATGCACCGGCTCCGCACCCGTTCCCAGTGCTCCCCCCAAACACACAAAGCAAACACATGAAGACAAAGTAATGACTTTAATCTTTAAATTGTCCCCACTGTGTTCGTCTCATCAAAGAGCCCACATCTGTTTGCTTAGAGCTTCTCTCATGGATGTACATGGAAATGGGTTTACACAAGCGCCTGTCAGTGTGTGTGTGTGTGTGTGTGTGTGTGTGTGTGTGTGCATTAGTGTGCCTGTGTGAATGATACATCATAGATTGTCAAGTACTATTTTTTGAGGCAGCTGTGGGAGAGTTGAGGGTTATGGAAGAAAAACTGACTGATTATTCTGCTGTCGCTGACAGTGAATCAATACAACACACACACACACACACACACACACACACACACACACCACACACACACACACACACACACACACACACACACACACACCACTAATCCCCTTCCACTACAAACAACATAAATGCATACATATCACATGCACTACGCATGAATGCACATTAGTGTATGTCTACATCACTGCATCCATACCAACACCCTACTTTGCCCAGATCTCGTGAATTACTGACCACACACAAACACTCACTCACACACACACACACACACACACACAAGGCACACGTGCAGCGTTCATGCTCGGGACCTCCTGAGGGTGCTGGTGGGCACGGTTGATTGACCCTGCCGCACCAATCTGCCCAGCTCTCTGCCAGAAAATCAACCAATTAAAAGATGCAGGCGCCGCAGAAGCAGTGGCGGGGGTGGAGGGGGTGAGGCAGCAGACGGGGGGAGGTGGGGGTGGTATTGGCAGCCACCACGCTGAATTAGGAGGCAGCTGTGAGGAGTGAACCTGACAAAGACGGACAGTGCAGCCCGTGCTGCGGTTCTGAGGAAAATAGATTTCGTTGCATGTTCTTTAAAGATTTCCCTCCGTTCGCTCAGGCGTCAGAGGATCTGTGCCGATGGAAATATCAATGAAGACTTTCTGTGTCATCATTGTTTTAGTGTTTAACACATGAGCATTATCAAAGACGGTGATTTCTCCATCCATCTCACTATTCTCCACAGAATTCAAATCATTATTATTGACTGGACAGAATCACAGGAACAGCTAATGAGTTAAAAACATTTCCACTCAACCGCCAAACATACAAGGCCAAATACAACGCAGTGAACTCTTCATGTTTCAGCATTTTTAGCATTCTTCCCTTCACATCAATAAATAATGCTTGAATACCTTTTGGAGCTTTTACGGTTCCTAAAAAAGATGACAAAGTAAAAATAACACAAATGAAAGAAACTAAATGGGACAATAGAGGCTGTGAAGGTTGCTGATTATAGACTCGTCCTCCATTTTTCTCCTGTCGTATTTACTCTCATACTCTTGTAAACTGTTGCCATTTGATCGATGGTTTGACAAATGTTTGAGAAAGTAGAAAGATGGTGGCGGTTCAGTTTCCTACTAGTTTAGCATTAAAGGTCTAATACACGATTTTCTTGAAAAGACGAAGCCCCAAGTCTGTTACTCACTTTTTGAACAACGCGCATGCGCCAGACCATCTGCCCGGCTCTCCTGCTTCTCCCAGGAAACGCGGAAGTGTACGAGCGCGATCTCCTCTTCTCCAGTGTGCACGGCTCTGTTTACAGTTTCTGCGATCAGCCTCGCTCATAAATAAAGCTTTTTTTCCCGAAACAGTTACAGTTTCATTATGTCAGACTCGCCATCGGTAAGTACTAGCTCAGAAGCTCACCGGCTACATAAACACTCTGAATGCGCATGCGCAAAAGGGAGAAGCTGATTGGGCGCAAGCACGTAGAACCGCCTTACGAAAGCAGCTCGTCAGAATGATTGACAAACAGACCCACCAATTATTTAGGTGATCCACCCGGAAATCAAAATGTTGTATTACACCTTTAACTAACACTGTACTATATTTTAATAACCATTAAAGTCCAGTCTGTTTGTGATGTTTTTCTTGGTGATAAAATTGCAGCATTATAAACTATGCATCACTGACGTAAACATAACCACACTGATGCTCTTCTGAGGAGTCCACCGCCCCAGTGCTGTAATCCGGATTAAACTATGACCCTCACTCTGCCTCTGATAGGCTCATACTCACTACATTCACTGATCTGATTAGTTAATGTTGATGTCTGCTGTGCAGCGTATTGATCATAATTTAGAATTAAATTAAGTAACATTGAACGCATACTATATATGGATTTTCACTAAACAGGGTTGTCTTACATGCTACTGTGTCTTTAAAAAACTGGCATTTCTGGACTGATTTAAAAGAAGGTCAAACTTGAGCGTATCCCCACATCTCAGAGATCGCTACACCGTTGGACAACCACTACTCTTCCCACTGTATTGCTGTTGTGTTGTTAACCTGGAGAGGCTAAAGAGGCTGAGCAGGACCCAAAAGATCTCCACAGAGGAGTGATAGTCCGGGATGAGGACATCAGCGCTTGTTACATATCTGAGCAGAAGTCTTTTCACCTACTGCTGCGTGGTTGGTCATAATGCTGAGGTGGGCAGAGATAACCTCCATTTTTGTTGTATGGAAACTAAAGAAAGCACTGGAGAATTTTCCTTTACATAGTAAACTAAAGTGGAACTTTGTTTTTTTTTTGTTTTTTTTTTTCAATCATGGTGACCTTTAATTTCGCCTTTATTACCAAATATGAGTCCTTACTGGAGAACACGGGGAAATCATTAGATATTCAAGGACCGCAAACAGTAAACACTTCCTTCAATAATCTTCCAAAAAGAAATATCCTTTATTACACGGTTAAACAATCAGATGGATTTAGACAACATATCAAAGAAACAGAATATGAGACACGCAGTATCAAAAAATAATTGTTACTTTTCAGTATAATTTAATTTGTCACATTTTAATTTAGTATATTAATTGTTTTGTCTGGTAAATGTCACACAAAAAAAGCCCCTGAGGCATTTTCAGGCTCCTGTGAAAATGTTTGTTTTGTATGACAAACTTCAAAAGACAAAGACACTCACTGCAGTTTCACATGACAACAGAGGGAGATTTTGACATTTGAGAGGATGGAATGAGTTTGTTTGTCTTGAAACGTGTCAAACAACAAATTATTGGATGAGTAGTTCTGTTGCATCGCTTGATTCGACAGTCAGTAATTTTCATGATCTAAGGCTTGCTGAAAGCCAAAGCCAACTGATGGATTCTCTGTCAGTCTCACTGAGTCGACTGCATGCAACAACTGGGAGGGTAGAATGCACGTACGTGGATTAAATGTCCATGTGGTGACCTTTTTCTGATCATCCATACAACCATGAGCCTTCAGTCCGCCGCCTGCAGCACTTCAAATAATGATGCATAGTAATGCCGGTGCTGCAGCTGTGCACCAGCAGCGTGTATACTCCATATTTTGTGACAGGCTTTTGCAATAATGTATATTCCAGAATAAACTGGAATATTTCAGTCGAGCAGCGTATTATTATGTGGCGTGATGGGTGCTGCATGAGCAGCATACAAATTAGTGAATAGTAATCCTTGTGTTTGAGAGGTTTTTAATGAAAGTTTTGACATCTCATTTCAGAAGAGCTGGTAGCACAATCCAGAGTGACTGTACTGCATGTATTTACAGCAAAACCCAGGCTGAGTTTATAAAACCTGCAGGTGTATTTTGTATTTTACTTGTGATGATAAGTAAATATCCCCTCAAAGTTATTCCAATGGTTGTGTTTAATAAGTCCAGTGTTAGTTTTCAAATATTGATAAATGGTTTTCACTGATGTAGTGGTTTTTATCTGTTTCAGCAGTCGAAGATTGCTTTACGTTGTTTGTCACATTCACCTCCTCACACACACAAAAGGCTGAGAGCAGTCTGTTTGAGTGACCCTGCGAGTTAAACCAGCAGGGGTTTGAACTCCCAGCAGGTACAACCAAACTGGGCGGATTACAGGAGCGAGGACAGACTATGAGCAGCAGCTCGTCCTACAGGTTAGGAGGCTGGGTGAGGGGCTAACAACCCCACCCCAGAAAGCAACACCTTCAACTCCAACAACGCCATTCGGAGAAACTCTGGTCCCAGTAAGAAATCAAAGGCAAACTAGTGACGCCATGACAGCTCTGCATGAAAGCCCAACTCAGGAAGTCAAAAGTTTGACCCTCACCTCAGTCCTTGGAGCCTGGAATGTCTACAGCATGTTCAAAACCTCTGAGACAGCACAGGTCATCGAGGAAGTACAGGAAGGACAAAAGAGGTGGAAGAGATGAGTCTATCACAGGCCGAAGCTCAGGGCAGGGTTTGGTGGTGAAGTGTTATTGCTGCTGTATGTCCCAGTTTGGAGTTCACTGTCTTGCTTAAAGGACAGTTCAACACATGGAAGGAGAAATCAAACCTGCAACACAATCCAAGGCCCACAATCCACCAACGGAACCACAGCCAGTATAAAGTTTCACAGCTCTCAGAAAAGTTTCCACTTGGTTCATCACATCTGAAGAGTTATCCAGGAAGTCTTGTCTTGTTTCATCTTATCTTTTGACACGTCTTTCTACTGACATTTCTTTTATCCTTCATGTATTAAGTTATTTCGTTTCATTATATTTTTTTATCCAGGCTCTTGGTGGAGCAGTTCAGGCTCTCGCCTCTGAGTGAGACGGGTCTGGACTGGGCCTTTTTCTCAAACTATTTATGTTTACGTTTATGAACAGTCCATAAACCAGCATAAACCAGCATGTGAGGTTAATTAGTGACTCTAAATCACCCCAAAGTGAGTGTTTGTGATAGACTACAGCTCTTTCCAGGATGGACCTTGAATTCACCTGCAGCTTGCTGGATCTGGCTCCAGCACCTCTTGACCCTAAACAGGACAAAGCTATACCAGAGATGGATGGCTGGCTGGATGGATCGGTTCTGGCTTTAGTCATGTGAGGGAGGTTAATACCACGACATCTTTATAGCATTGTTCTTTGACCATGTTGAGGGTCCTGTTTCACTTGTGGCTGGGTTTGTCATTCCAGACTGTCTCTCCCTGTCCTTTGTCTGTCTGCGTCTCCCTGATCGTCTTTATCTGATCAGCTCACCAGCCGTTCTCGCTCCGTCTGCATCCCTGTCTATTACCAGTCCATAGATGTTTGTCGTCTTTTTGTTTGTGCCATTCAATTTCAAGCAGTTAGCCTCGTTGAGTCTCGAGTTTATTTCTAACAATGCTTTCCTGCTCTAGTCTTTTGTCTGTGCTGTTGCCCAAGTTTGTTCTCTCGCATACAGAATCCTGTTTGACAAAGTACAAAAAGCACTGAAAAGCTCAAACGTGTGTGCGAGTCTTACTCTGCAAACTACATCAGAATAATTTATTAAACTCTGTCAGACTGACGTTATAAAATCCAGAAGGATTCATCGTTTTACAGGGAAATTAACATTTCACATCTTATCTCGTCCTTGAAAGTATTATTGGGGTGTCTGAATAACTGATTAAGAAGTATTCAATTGATTCCAATCATTACCTGCAACCCCAACAGTCCTCTAATTACAGTGTCTCATCGAGCCAGGGAGACTGACACCCAGTAAAATACAAACACAGGAACAAAATTCTACCTGGCATCAAACAACAGAAACATAATCAGCAGTTTCCAAGATATACTTACATATGTTGGGAAAACTCCGGAGCCTCATCATTGACGTTGGCCATCCTGATGCGGACGGTGGCGGTGCCAGTGCGAGGGACCTCCCCTTTGTCGATGGCCATAACAACAAATTCGTAGAGGTGGTTCGGTCTCTCATAATCCAGTGGTCCCGCCGGGAAGATGGTCCCATGAGGCGAGATGGTGAAGTCCGGACTCAGGGTGTAATAAGTCAACTCTGCATTCTCCTCTGAGTCACAGTCGTTAGCTGACACTAAAGAAAGAAGATGAAAAGAAGACCAACGTAAGAGAGAGGAAACAGGGACAACAACTGAAGCAACCGACCATCAGGCCTGTTCCCTGTGAGGAATGACTGTAGGTGCTGTGAAAAGACGCTGGTCAGAAACTTATGACCACTTAAACCATTATATCAAAATGAACGAGTTTAAAGTGACACTTAGAATTAAACCTGCAACCCTCCAATTAGTTTTGTTACATGTCAAAGTGTCTTTGAACAAAGCCTCGCCTGTAGTGAACTCGATGTGTGGCAGCTCTCTCCATTAGTGTGTATGGCTGGATGTGATAAACAGTGTGAAGCACTTTGAGCTTGAAAAGCACTGCATGAGGGAGATACATTTAGAAACATGATTATCTTCTGTAAAACAAGGATAAAGCTTTAACCTTTCAGGTTTAAAACTAGTGTGTTGAACACTGGCACATGTGGCTGAAGTCAGTCAGGTTTTCTTTGGGCTGTACAGTGGATACCGCAGTGAAAAGACCCTCTTCAGTTGTGTGATTGTGGGTGTGTGTGTGTGTGTGTGATACAGGTTGTACCTTTGCACCTGGCTTTACACCCAATGTGAGCTGAAATTTGGAGTTTAGGAAATTGCCATGTAGAACCCACCATTTGTCTTTCTCTTTGGATTATTGTGTTGCTCATGTTTTGTCTGGTCAACTAGTCTCAAATCCTTCATGATTTAAGTCCACAGTCGAACTTCAGGTCTTGTCTGCCGTGTCTGTTTCCAGTTCAGGCCCCGTCCTCTACCCTCCTCCTCGCCTTCCTTTGTCTGTGCATATCATCCTGCACTCCCACATGTTGCATCACTCTGCCCTTGATGGTGCCGTTGTGAATCATTTTCCATTCCCTTCAAAGAGGCCATGTACCTTTCACCCTGTCATTCTGTCTGCCAGTTCTGTGATCCTGAGCTGTGATCTGGTTCCTCGTCTCTCCTGATCCTGTTTAAAGCCTCATTTACGCAATGTTTTCGAGTAAAAACAGAAATTGTGTGTTGCGTTTCCAGACAATGGTACTTGGAGCAACTGCAAGACCCACTTTCCAACCATGGAAATGAGGGAAAACACAACTGCACATGTGCACCCAGGTAAAGTGATCAGTACATGGAAAATAACAACACTGCTTGCATCCAAAGTGTCATGACTGCCAGTCCATATTCTCCCGGACTTGGCAATTTCAGAGTTGACAGTCACCGTAATACCAATCCAATTTGGTGGTCCGTCTGTAACGATGTCCATGTACACTGCTAATGTTTATAGCGTATCATTCTCTGCAGCATGAGTGTGTGGTTCCATTACAAAGACAACTAGCAGCATCCACTAGTGGCCCATCACGCCAACTACAGTGCATCATTTTCAAAATGCTGCATTGTCATTGTCTCGAAAGTCATATCATGTCGACATGTCGACAAAAATGGTTATAAAAAACTGGGTCTGAGTCCTGCCCTGCTTGATAATTTGATGCCATTTCTTTAAAATAATGCACTCACAGTACGATTTCACACACAGGGTGTTGGGTGGAAACTATAGGTGGAAAAAGGAAATGCTTCACGTGACACTGTTGTACAGGGGGGTAGGGGGCGGGGGGACCGGTGCAGTTTGCATTGAGAGAATTGTCAGTTTGCAACATTTCTGGCTTGGCATTGCACATTGGGAATCCATGGAGCCGGGACTCACTTGGTTACAAATTGATTGCCTTGCTAAAACTGAGCAGACCACCAGGGATTTGAATAAGCATATTTTACCCTAACAAGAACATTTTCACCATCAAAAGCTCAATTCTCCAATTCACCTTACATTGCATCGGGCTCGAGTGTCCACACACACAAACAGGCATGCACATGAATAATACATGTACAAACAGAAGCCAGTGTGCTTCAGCAACCACACTGCACTGCCATAAAGCCTCAGGGAACACTAACTAGCTTCGGAATAATAGTTTGAATTGAGGTAAATTAACAAAAACCTCACAAAACATCACTGTTTATTAAATAAAAAAAAGGTTAATAAACTGTCAGAGTTTATTCACATGATTCATTTCTCTTGCAGTTCAGTCTAATTTAATCTGGAATATATTACAATACAAAAAAGCTTTTAACTCACTAAAATCTAACAAGAGAGTATGTGCAATTTAGTTAACTCAGGAGCATTTTGGAAAAGCCATATCGTGGAAAAAACAAACATTTTCACTTAATAATACCTGTACACTCATACAAGGTTAAACTAATTCATGGAAATATGTATTCAGTCAATAACATGGCTGCAATGCATTGCACTCAGGCATGTAGATGATGAGTGGCTGAATTTAAAGTGAGCATCAAAATGAGAAACGCGTTCTAACGGGCTTTGAGTGTTTCACAAACTGTGGACCTGATGAGATTTTCACACAACAACCGTCTGCAGGGTTTCCTCGGTGTGTCAGCAGAGAGAACAGTCAGAGTGGTTGGAGATGACAAAAGGCAGCAGGAACTTTAATAACCGCCGGTAACAACCGAGGCCTGCAAAAGATCCTCTCCCGATACACACTTGAAGCAGCTGAGATGAAGCAGGAGAAGACCACAGTCGGTGTCACCGCCGTCAGCCGAGAAACTGATGCAACAACCGATACAGACTCGACAGCAAGAAACAGTGGAAGGTTGGAAGAAAAATGTGTAATGGACTGATTTTTTTTTTTTTCTGTACCATTCAGATCGTTGTTAATTCGGAGGAAAGGAAGCAAGATCATGAATGCATCCTGCCTTGAATCACAGACCCAAGATGCAGCAGCGATGCTAAATGGAGTTCACTTACTCCACCGATTTAACAGTTCTTTACATAGGAAGTCACATCCACCCACTCACACACACCAGTGCAGGCGGCCGCCGTGCACGGTGCTCGGTCCATTGAAGTGGTTTGGTTCAGTGTCTTGCTCACGGATACTTTGACATACAGACATGTTACTGGCAAAGCTGTGAGATGCTGGTAGTCCTGGCTTACGCGTGTCTCCCCCCGAGTTAGATGTAATCATCCACTGCCACCGCTGTTGTTGAGTTGAAAAACAAAAGCAACGTTTATTCCACAGTGTCACGAGATCACGGGTGATACAAACAAACACAAAAGGGCACGGTAAGAAACCGTGTGACTCCACAGCTGGTGAAACGTGTGCCTCTTGCAGCTCACAGCCGAGCAAACCCGGAAGTACGGCAGAGCACCTTCTTAAAGGGCCAGCTACTAATTAACGTGGATGACGCCAATAAACCAAATGGCCAACAATGAGAGCTCATAAAAGTCAAATCTAGAACAAACAAAGAAACTGATAATAAGAGATCCGTCCTTGCTCCCTACAAGACAGATGGGGGATCGGATTTGAAGTCTTCCAACTGAAAGGCGACCCACTCCACCACACTCTAGCTGACTTGGGGAGGCGACAGCTAATCTTCAGCAGGTTTCCTTTCATTCAGAAGGTTGTGGGTTCAGTCCCTCATTTCTTGGATCATATATCAACATGCCTGAAACCTGAATTCCTCCCAATGGCAGCTGCTGGTATTGGTGTAAATGTGTGTGAAGAGCTGAATGTAGCTGGTAGTGTAAATCTCTTTGACATTGCAGAAGTTGTGGTAAAACAATATGCAGTATGAGTTCAGTGAGGCTGTTTTGGAGAATTGGCGCCCTCGCCTCAAAGCGAGGACACCATGGGTTCAAATACCAGCCAGGCCTCCGGCGTGGGTTTCCTCCCACGGTCCAATTGACATGCATGCAAGGTTAATTGGTAAAGTGCCTATGGGTGTGTGTGGTCTGGCTCTCTTGAGGACTGGTGACCTGTTCTGGCCCATAGTGAGCTGGCTCGACTCCTGCACCCTGCTACCCTGAACAGGAGGAAGCGTTATAGACGATGGATTGCCGAATTCATGGAAAGTCTGTTTACTTTGCTTCACCAACATATTGAAACACCACAGCCTCCACCAGTATTGCTGCTAACCATATCCCACAATGCATCACCTTGATGACTACTCCCTGCAGGAATGCACTATATTAGAAAGCTTCAGGCACCTCAGCCTGACATGAAAGGACAATCACTGTTATTCTAATGCATTCTCCCATTTGGTTTGATTATCAGTCATATCCTTGATGAAAGATAAAAGATTCAGAGCAAAGCGGAAGGCCTCAAATCTCAACTGTTTGTAGTGTTTGCACATCAATTAAAAAGCTGAACATTGTGGGAGTCTCCTCACTCTTTCTGTGAGCTTCCTGATCATCGCCCAGAGACTTCAGAGGAGATGTTTCATTACAAAAGTATTTATTTGTCTTTGTCCTCTGCCTCGGTTCACTTACAGTTTAAGCAATAATGTGAGTAAAGAGTTTCTCCTTGACGAGCTCTGCACAGATGAATTTAAAACCACAGTAAATGACACACTATCTAACATAAGCCTTCAGAGCCTGATTTGGGAATGGGGTACCGGTTCACAGGGATCTGCATCAAAATGGAAAAATTGATAGATGGAAAGTTGACCAAAAAACAACAACATAGTGTTAAAAAAGAACATTTAGGAACCCTGAGAATCATGCCATGGAGTGAAATGAGGCAGAGAGTCAAAGCACCACAACCAGAACACAATTCAAGAGTCAGAAGCGGCTCACCTGCACCAAATTAATTTCTTCATATGAAACTCAGAGCTTCATTTCATTTGGAAGTCCCAGAGTGTGGGGGTCCAAATCCAAGCTGCTTACAGTCCAGTGCCGAGCAGCTGCCTTTCATTTTTAATTTATTTTTATTGCAGGATTTTACGCCGACCCACAGTGACACCACTTGTCAGAGCGGCAGTGGCATGACATTGATGTGATTGGCCGGCATGACCTGAACTCTCAGCAGTCTGTGGGCTGTTGTTTAAGAAGAGGATGAGAGACACAATTAACTCAACCTGAGCATCACAAAAACTCAAAAAGATCCACATTCCGATCACCTCCGGACCATTAGGAGGAGTTTTTCATTGTTAGAACTTATTTTTGCAGTGATCTTGTGATGTTCTGCTTTGTTCAGCCACTTGATTTTTTTGATTTCTGAAATCAATTAAAAAAAAAAAAAAGAGCTTCAGATATTTCAGTAATTTCTGTTAATAAGCAATACAGAGAACAAAAAAAAAAAAAAAAAAAACAACACCGTGTCCTCAGATTATTTTATTCTGTTGGGTGAGCAGCCAAAATGAGCTTCCTCGGCCAATTTTACTGATGAGACACACTGTGAGTCGATATTCGCAAATATCCACTTTGTATTGACAGTGAGTCTTTTTCCCATCTCGACTACATCGAGCTTGATAGAGTTTAAAGACATCTGAAAAATGCCTGGAATTAATGTGAAAGCTTCGTTAAATCCCTGAAAACTAGCATTATTGTCTTCTTTTCCTCTTTTTTTTTTTAATACTGTATTTTTCGGGCTATAAGTTGCACTTAAGATCCTTTCATTTTCTCAAGTTGTGTGTCAAGTTGTGTTGTGTGAGTTCCTACGTTTCCAAGTTACCTGAATGCATCGTTGTGGCGTGAGTGGCTGGGTGGGCACAGGGGGCGGGACCAGGAAGTTTGTGTGTGTGTGTGTGTGTGTGTGTGTGTGTGTGTGTGTGTGTGTGTGTGTGTGTGTGTGTGTCAGAATAGCAGAGAGAGAGCAGTCTCTCAGCTGTTTTTTTTTTCTTCAGGTTAGACAGGGATTTTTAAAGTATGGAAGAGTGGAACCCCCCCCCCCCCCCGACTCCCGAGGGAAGTTCTAAAGCTTAGTAAACCATCATTAAGACATCCAGCTTGTCTGTGTTTCAACCATGGACGTTACATTATTATTAACCGGTGCGGCTTATGGCCCGAAAAATACAGTAATTAGTTGTTATATGACCCTGTTCACAAGACAGTGATTTCAAGTAAAAATGGAAAACTTTCATAGCATTTTGGAATTCTGTTTACACGACAATGGTTCTTAGAGCCAACGACAATGCACCTTTTTGAAAACAACTCCCTGGGTGGAACTTCTGGAGAATGCTTCGCCTTTGTCTCCGTGGAAACAGGAAAAAAATGCAGCTTTCCAAAAACGGCACATTTTCTGAAACTATGAGAGCGAGGCAATGACAACAATGCACGTCCCTTACACGCACACACACACACACACACACACACACACACACACATGCCAACTGGCATCTTTTTTTTTAAATATTGCTACTTTTCTACTTTTCTGAAACACAAAAACGGTGCGTTTTCACTTGGAAACGTCATATAAACAGGGTCTACATCTAAAAACCTGGGAGGAGGGCAAATGTTTCACATGAAGTCCACTGTATACGCTCACTTTGTTCTACGTCATGTGATTGGGATCAGGCACAGTTTTCTATTACTTGCAATGAGGTTTAAAGAATCTGTTACTTTGACATAAGTCGGCATTGCAAGCTGCAAATGTATTTCTGCAGTTACACTGCACTACAGCCCCTGGTTGGAGGGACTGCTGAGCTTTTTTTTTTCTTCTTCTTCTTTTTTTGTTTTAGCTGTGGCTGAAATACTGTTCTCTGCTGTTGGAATGTGATGAACAACCTCTCATCCACTGTTGATGGTCAGAAAATGAACTGTAACAGAGCTCTGTTGCATGCAGCAGCCAAGACGTCACACATGAGTCAATATTTAATTTACTAAGTACGGATTTCGTCTCTTCAGACCACCATTTGAGCATCTATTCATCAGTAAGTCCTTCTGTAATCTTGAATCAGCATTGTTGTGCTGGCAGCGCTGCGTGGAGGGAGCTGGGGGTGGGATGCTATACATTTCTGGCTCCGTCTTCCATATTTTCCTGGCATATAATGATTTTGTACAGAGAATGGAAGCTGCAGGAGACTCAGATCACTATGGAAAGCGAGATAATTGGCTTGCTTGGTGATGCAGTTTTAATTTTTTTTTTTCTTCCCCTGCAACTTGGCAAGGCACTCATTTGTCCACTCGCACGAAGGAGCCGATTATGGGATTACCAGCACACGATTTAGCAAAATTATGCAGGGTACCTATTTCTCTTTGCCTATTTAATTCAACAGTGCACCTTTTACCCACTTTAATTAAATGAGAAGGGGAAGGAAGCTCTTTATTTTGAGAAGACCGGGACTGTCAGTGTCCTACGCCCTCTGAGGTGAAGTGGGTTTGTTAATCTTCTCGGGCATTTCAGCATCTTTGTCAAGGATTTTCAAATTAATGAGAAATATCAAAGTGGCTTCAGCAAATGTGTGAGACCCTCTTTCACGTCACTAAATTTATCAGCTAACTGTTGATTTGTAACTTTGAAAATTGCAAATTCTAAAACTTTTTTGGAGTGACATGTGAGTAAACTTTTCTCAAATCTAGTTTTCTGTGTGAACGGGTCATTAAAAGCGACTCCGAAACTGGCAGACAAACAGAGACAAGAATGTTAGTGTTGGATGTTGGCACTCGGACATGCAGAGAAAATCCAGAAATTACTGGCAGTCTGACCAGTGTAGGATGGATGCAAGGAGCTGATTGGGAGAACTCAAAATAGGAGATACCAGCGATGCACTGGACAGAATAGCGAGATACAAAGACTACACGCAAAACTTAAAGGTGCATTAAGGAGTTTTCAACTTTAAAAATACTTATTTTCCACCAGAAATATGTTACACATTTTTAATGATGTGCACAATGTGCCCTGACATATTCATTACAAGTACCTCTAACAGCGCTAAATTGTCACTTGAAAGTTGCAGTGCCGGTCCGGCACCAGAATTTTTTTAAGAGAATTTGAAAGGAATGACGTAATGCACGGTCCGGCTGGCCTGATTTAGTTAGGTTTCATTTTGTCCACCATTACTCCGCCAGATGCTTAGTGAGCAACAACTGAGCAGGATCTTCCAGAAAGTCAGAACAGACTGGCTTCTAGCACTGCCACAGCTCCACACAGACTCCACCAGGTAGAAGACACTTAAATCTTACTCGAGCGCTACTAAAAGAGCGAGGAAGGAGTTCCCCTCTTTCGTGCACACAAGCCACAGGCACGAGTGTTTCACTAAGCTGCATTACGCCCAAGGCCTGCAGGGGGCGCTGTTTTGCATAAAACGTGCAAACTCCTTAATGCACCTTTAAAATATAAAAAAAACACAAAAGTACAAATCAGCAGTGAACGTCAATAAAAGTGTGCAATCTTTTAAGACTGATGAAGCAGCAATATGTATGAAGCACAGTCTTTTCAACATCCACCACCCAGACTTCAAGATGCTTAATTTAGCCAAATCATTTCAGGACCTGAAGAACTGTGCAAACTCCACATAGAAACACTTTCTGCAGTCTTCTTGCAATGAGAAGTGTGATATTTTCCATTTTGGAAGCATTTCATAGACTTAGGGAATGCAGCCCTAAATCATGATGATACCGCCACCATACTTTGAAATGATCTTCACACACTGATATGCAGCCGTTTAAACAGTACTCTGCACTGTTTATTCTTCTCCAAGATTCAAATATAGTTCCTTAAGTTAATTACACTTCTCCTAGACATTCTAGGTTGTTGTAGACATTGATAGACATTCTAACAATGTCTTTGAGTGCTAAATTTCATAATATTTGCATGTTCTTTTAAAGGACTGTGTGTGAATCCTGACCTCAGCTTCAAACAAGATGGAAACAAAACACACTGCTTCTGTGTTGTACATCTAGAGTCAGCTTACCCATCATAAATGTCACTGTGGCAACAGGACTGAAATGACTCTGGCACATTTCGTTCTATTATTTCTGTATTTCTCGTTACTGGTAGGTCTAACATGTTCTTTTTATTTTCTCCTGCTACCAACTATGGATGAGCCTCTGCTGACCTAAACATGCAGCCACACCAGGTGGGTACATGCAAAGCAGCACAGCGGGGGGAACTCCCATGGTGCACCTGTTCGCGGCGGCACACTGAGATCCTGCTGCACCTCCCACGACTTTGACAGTACCTCACCCCCACAGTCACTCACTCACATGAGAACATCTCTGAGCATTTATTCTGAATCAAATCATTACTGCAGCCCAGATCTGCCAGAGGGTGAAATTCTCTCCCAATGAGCCGACAGACGACTGTTTTGTGTTTGTGCTGAATGGCTCCATTGCTCAGTCTCTTGTCAGATAGTACGCATCGTGCTATAGCTTTCCTCTGCGTGCTGGTAGAGCACCGTGTTAATGGGGTCACTCATATATTTCACAGCTTGCATCTTATACCGCTCGTCTTTGTCATGTTCGACAATGCCCGAGAGCAAAGTGACACGACAGCCAGTGAAAGTGACGCTTTTGTCACTCAGGCCTAATACTACCGATAGAATCGAGGATAGTAGATATTTCATGCTTTCATCGTCTCTGTTTGGAGGTTTCTGTTGAAGAACGCGAGGCGTCTTGAGACACGAAGCCAGCCGTCGAGAACACTGGTGGCTCAGGTGGCAGAGCTGGTCGTCCT
The DNA here is from genome assembly GCF_902148845.1 of Salarias fasciatus. Lineage (NCBI taxonomy): Eukaryota > Metazoa > Chordata > Actinopteri > Blenniiformes > Blenniidae > Salarias > Salarias fasciatus. Next base: position 4,794,166 of record NC_043745.1, read on the forward strand.
TCAGTCCCGAGGTCCATTGTGGGATTCCTGCTGCGGCCTGTTCACGAGCTGAATGTTTCCTCAGTCAACACACTGAACCACATGCTGGCAGCCGCCTCTCAAGGCAGCTCCGTCACCATTAGAGTGATAATGTGTGTGAAAGGGTGAATGTGAAAGCTGGTGATAAAGTGCTCTGAGAAAACAGGAAGCAGAACAGCTTTTTTCCAGTTGTATTGATTTTTGAAAGACTGTTTTAATGAACGCCAATCAAAGCATACAAACATGTTTAACCATGTTTAGTTGCTTTAGGCATGGGGCTTACTTTTGTCAAGCACATGTACTCAATATGAATATGTGAACATGTGTCTGTGTGTGTATTTATGTGTGTATTGTAATAGGTTGGAAAAAGAAAGGACAAAAAGTCTCAAAAAATAATAATACTCAATAATATTTACCTTTGTATTTATATTTACCTTGTATTTACCTATGTATTGCACAAAAATGTGTATCATTGTCTAGAAATGGGGTGAAATTTCAAGATGCCCATGTCAGGGGTGTCAAACATACAGTCTGTGGGCCAAAACCAGCTCATAAGAGATTCCAATCAGGCCTGCCAACAATAAAGCAAATGGTAATGTGTTCAAAGAAAACATAGACTTTTCAAACAAATGTCTTCAGAGTAGTGGACACAACACAACACTGAGACCTGAGCTGAGATGTCAGTGATGCTACCGAGAGAGCAAGCAGGCTAGCATTCGCCTCACAGCCATGCTATCAGGGGTAGTTTGTAAACACATGCAGAATGCAAAACAAGGACATTGTCATCATGTATACTCTGCGCCACGAGAAAGAAAAACCCTAACCCTAAAATTAATTTGAAGATCATTGTGGCACGATTTCGACACTCAAGATGAAATTGAATGCCCCTGAACCAAAATGAGCTCCACACGCCAGAAAGCGGCGGTGGGAGTCGACCTTCACAGGTTCCAATCCCACTGCAGACATGGATGCGTAAACATACCTTTGCTTCTTTGCATATATTCATTTTCCATTTCGCTCCCCTCACTCACCGGTTCAGCTACAGCCAGTAAACTAAATATTTGCAAACAAATAGTAAATTTATCTTGCTACTCGACATCCTATTAGGCTAAATGTGTTAGTGTTGCCACTGAGAGCGACTCCACTAATGATGATGCAAATCGGCACGAATGCCAAGCGAGTGTTTTAAAAGCGACGTGTCTTTGTGAAGCCAACGCAGCCCAAAAGTTTTCCACATGCAGCCAAAGCTAATGAGATTTCCCACGAGGCGTCATCGCTGCACTCATTATCAATGCACACGCTGCATACTGTCTTTAATCTCTGTGAATTCGGTTGCGCCGAGGTTAGCTTGCACCTCTGTTTTTCCATATTTTTGGGTCAATTATTCTGTTTGGCACGATTTGGTGAATTTAGTTTAGAAAAATTCTGAATTTTTATGATTGTATCTCTCCAACAGCATTATGTTGGTCAAACTCAGGATACCAATCTATGAGACACCGGCCAACCATTATTTAATTATTTTTTTAACTCATCATTGTTCTTTCACTGATTTTAATTTTCCAATATTAACACACCAATAAGAATACCTGTTATTTTTATGTAATAACAGAAGGAAAACAGAAAGAGCAGGCTGGACGTCATAGAAATGAACAGATTTCATCAAAGTAAAATTAAAAGAACTGATGAATTCAGGCATTACTGATCCTCTGATGAAGATCACCGGATCAAAAAATAAGAAACACAAACAGACATGTAGCAAGACACAAATTATTTGAAATGTGGTCATAAATTGAATTAAAATCAATTAAGTTTAAAGTCATCTCATCCTGCATGCAAAGGCTTGTGTGATGTAAAGTTAGAATTCTCATGGGTGGGTTCAAATCATGTATGCTCGGATTTAATCAACCTAATCAGGTTTCCTCCCACAGTCAAAAAATCATGGGTTTGAGATGATTTGGTGTCTGAAGGCCTTTTTTAATAGTCCAAAAGAAATAAAAACAAAGTTTGTTTCCTGACGCTTGCCAGCAGCAGGAAGAATTTCATTTCAGTCATGACATTTCATACTCCAAGAAGAAACTGCATGAACTTGGAGGTCACGACCCCTCACTCAGAGGCACATTTCTCGCAATGTTTCGATAACACAGCAAGACAGTGTGACAATAGATTACAGAGGAGTGTATGAGCTGATGAAAGAGGAGGAGGAGGAGGAGGCAGAGAAAGAGACATTTGAAGCTGAGAAGGAGAAAGTTTGGTTATTGAGAGTAAATAAGAAATTTTTGACAAATCACACAGGATTCGGCGGATTGCACGGCAGAAGAAACTTCACCCCAGACGAGAGTTTTTATAGTATTGTTCTCCACAGCTTGTGTTTTATCATTACAGAAAAAAAAAACAGTGCTATAAGCAGTGGTCCTCCATGAAAACTACATTGTTTTCAGTGTTTCTACAGTTCACTTCACATCACCGCTGGACTGGTCATCAGGTATACTGGGCAATTTGCCCGGTGGGCAGCTGTTGATTTGGGGCTGCGCCTTTTTTTTTTTTTTTTTTAATAACTAATAGTAACCTGTTAGAATTCCTAACAGTATGAGCTATGACACCTTTTGGTTCAGAAAACTGGTAGATTGACCCAAGACAGGACTGATTCTGAGCTGGATCAATTGCAGCTAAGGGCTAATGTCCCCTCCCTCAAGGGCCACATCAATCAATCAATCAATCAATCAATCAATCAATCAATCAATCAATCAGTCAGTCATACAAAGATGGTGGACTTGGCGGCAGGTGGAGGAGGGGAGGGGGAGGCAGGAGGAGAAGACACTCGTGGCAGCCGGTGCAAGTGGGGAGGAAACTGAACCTCGGGTTAGACGTGATGAACTGCAGTCTGCCTGGGTCAGATACAAATCAAGTTTGGGGGTAGTTCATTTTCTTCGTGCTGTAGTTACAAGTAGCTGTGCATGCTAGCTAGCTAGTTAGCATGATGGGCTTTCCATACTGCTGGGTAGTTTCTATGATGTTATATCAGTGATAATGATTTCAGTCAGGAGGCAGAGGCTTCTGCTGCGCTAAGCCCACAGTTACAAAGGGAGATTCTGGGACTGATGTCACGAAAAAAAAAAAAGGAATGCAGCTTCAGCCGCCTGAAATGAATTTAAAACTATCTCTGGGCATGCACGAATGAAGTCAGACTCTCAATCCTTACTTTGCTGTCCATGGAGAGGGACACCATCACTGTTAAGACTAAGATGACTGAAAGCTTTGCAAGGAAGATGGTGCTACAAGATATGAGGCCACAATACTGTATGTAGTTCAGAAATACGCATGTTCAAAGAGTTGGAGAATTCTTATATTGGACATTTTGGACTCGGGACGGTTTGCATTGGTTGCAGTGGAATTTTGCTGGACTGGATTCAAACTGCTGCATAAAAAAACCATTAGCAAGTTGTTCAATATTCAATATTTGTGATGACAGAGGGCTAAGCTTGTCATCGGTGCTGGTTGTCTGGCCCTTTCGTTAAATGTGGGTGTTTTCATAGCTGTCTGTGCTGTGGACCACTGTGTCTGCTTGGTTGTTGCATTAACAACAGGTCACACATGTTGCTTGTACACTTGTTTGTTGTCCAGTCTGGGTTGATCATGTGTAACTTGATTATGCAGGCTATTAAGACTGCATGGCATCCATCATCGCTGAATGTCACTGACCTTAGATCCTTAGTTTCCCACCCCGTTGGTTTAGTCACCTTTGCTTTTTAACCTTTATCTAACCCAGGTGCAAGCAAATCATTAGTAAAGGCAACGGCGCTGGCCATGGTGCTGAACTAGCCAGTAGTTGTGATGCCAGATTTTCAGCAGGTTGCCATTTAATGAAAAATCCATGACGCTGTCCATGGTGCTGAAATAGTGTAAACTGTGCAGCACAACTAACTGTAATCCACACTCTTATCCTTTTTTACTAACCCTTACCAGCAAAATCTTTTACCCATTAATTGCCTGTACTGTAGTCTAATGAGGTCAAATAAAATGATGAAAACACGCCTTAAAATGTAACAGATGAAATTAAACCTTAGTGCCATTGAGTAATGTACAGTACAAAGAAAAGTATTTCACCCAGCTTGAGTTTCAACAAGTAAAATACTTAGAAAATGCCTTTATTAAAATGAATGTGAATTGGTGCATCTTAATAGTTCTTAATGCATAAGGCACTAGATAGAATAGATTTGAGAATGATGAACTGTGTATAAATAAACAAAGCTTTCTTGTAGCCTTAACCTTTAACTGTCTCTTATAGAAGGTTGTCACTCATTTTTGGAATCCTGTCACGGTTTTCTCTAAGTACTGTAGAATAAGTGATTAAACTGTTTTTCTAGAGTAAAGATCCCAGTACTGTGATCATCTGAGTCAGTCCATCAAGTGTCATTCTTTCTCACCTTTCTCTGCCAGTCCCCTTTTCCTTCTTAAAGGTTTAGGTGTTTGAAGAAATATTGGTTGTTGCTGTGCTGAATGTTGCTGCTGTGGAGGTCATAAGTGACTTTTTTTTTATAGATGTGGTGAGTACATAGTCTGTGGAAATACCATTCAATCACCATCTACCATTCATATATTCTAATATTTATTCCATCTCTGTTTCTTTGTGTCCTATTTTTCAGGATCCCATCATACTTGTTTTTCTTTTTTCATTCATCATATTTCCATCAGTACCTGGTGGGTCAGCCATGGCTCAAAATGTTTGGACCGATTTTTTTTGTCCCAGTCCATCCCTGGTTTCCGTGGAAATGGACATCATTTTAAAAACATTTCACTGTAAATGTCAAAATTTTACACAATGGAAATGTATTTTCACTTGAGCCAAGGTGGTGTAAACGGGGCCTACATGTGTGGAAGTTATCCATGTACTGCATGGAGCAGCATGGAAGATGGATAAATGGATGGATGGAAGAGAGGAGAGAAGAGAAGAGCTAACAACAAACAATTACCTAACAAAAGTCAACATCTGCCTACTTTTCACTGAATATGCCACAGATGGAACTGTGTAATTTTACTGTAACTTCATCAACTGTTACATGTACATTGGGTTTGACCTGCAAACTGAATGAAGCTGGGTAGAAATAACGTCCAATCTGTGACGTGGTTCGGACCAATGACTCCACGCTAAGCGACAGAACAACGTAGCTGCAGGAGCAGAGAAACACTTTTCTTCCAGTGACAGACGGTGAGAACCTAAACAGAGCCCGGGCCTGTCGGTGTCAAGCCACACTGTGACAGATCAGATTGTGATAAGTCGTAGCTACAGCATTCACCGGCGCCACTTCCTGGCGTCGGATGAAACATAAGCCAAGCCTGAGAGTGAGAACGGGGCTGTCACGGGAGGAGAAACCGAGAGCACCGATGATTTCACGGCTGCCGGCGCCGATAAACTCCACTTTCATGACCACTCAAAATACATGAACATTATAACACGATCCTCAGGCGCTCGTATTTTCCTCCGAAAGCCACGACAGCAGGGACACTCTCATATTTGCACATCAAGAAACTCCTAGAACTGCTTCTGCTTTAGCTTCATTTCCAGGCTAAAATATGAATTGCTTTTGATTAAGCTTTTTTTTTTTTTTTTTAACACTGCCTAATAGAGACAGACCAAATTAAATTGAATTGAGAAAATATTACTTGCAACATAATTTGAAGAATTTTGTCTCGAGCAATAATAAATCCGTGTTCTGGGAAAACTCATCATTTAATATCCAGCTATAGTTGAATTTTTAAAGAAGCGGTCATTATTAAAATGAAAGAAAAAAGGTTTTCCAATCTAATTCTATTAACTTTTCTATTAACTCCTACATGCTCAGTGAGAGTAACTTACAGCACTCTCTCCAAATAAGTTAGATTAGCAGGCTTCCACATATAACAAATGACTGTTAATGACTTTTGGGATCCATACAAAAAAAAACAGAAAAATGATCTTTGCACAACTTCACAATGTGATAAACTTGAATCAAGAGTTCTATCATGTTATCATCATTTCCTCTCAGCATCTCCTGACCCTCCAAAGCTCTTTGAGGACCTGTTTTCGGAACGATGGTGAATGAAGTTACAGAAAATCCAAACTTTTCAAAGTGGCTCCCTTTCAAAAATGCTCTGACTCCATGGAACCAGGTTAAAAAAACAAACAAACAAAAAACAAACACAACTTTTCTGAATTGCTGCTACGGTGCATGCGTCACGGCTGTAATAGATCAGGAAATGTGTGAGTAGATGGACAATAAGAACTATGTTTTCCTCCAGTGTCATGACTCCTACTCCATTTTCTCCTGGGCCCAGTCCATGTTCTCCTGGTCCTGGTCCCGCACCAGTTTGTATCTCATGGGTTTGGTAGTTTTACAGATGACAGTCAGCGTCCGTGTTCTCTTATTGTTAATGTTTGTAGCAGGTTGTTCTCAGTGTGCATGTGTCTAGTTTCAATATGAAGACAACCAAAAGTGCAAACTTGTAGTCTTGCATACTAACCGCGTCTTTTCAGATATTTCTGTGTAAACAGGCATCGTTTTCAAGATGTTTGGTTGTAAAAACAAAACTTTTCTAAGATGAAAATGCAAAAACAATCTGTTTTCATTTGCAATGTGTCGTGTGAAAAGTGACATTGGTGCATCATCATATAAAACTTCAGGCTGGTTATCAAACACAGAAAGACAGTTTGGCGCACAATGATTTCTTACCTCAAAATAGTTACATTAGAGAGATTTTCTGTTACGCACTCTGCTGTATACTACTGTCCTGCTGTAGGAATTATTATTTGCAAAAAGCACCAAAACTGGACCTCTTTGGTACATTGGGCTTATGTTTGAATAAGGAGACTTCATAGTTGAGCAAATTTTGACAACAACTCTGTTTCCATTTATAACCTTTTTTCCAGATTTTCATGTTTCATATTGTTTTAATAAAATGTGTCTAAAAACGATGCCTTCATTAGAACACCAAAGAAGATTGTGTTAGGGATTTTCGTTCCATTTAGTTTGATTGTAGAAGAATAAAAGTGAAGAAAGAGCATCTGCACAAAAACACCAGAAAAACAAACAGCTAAGTGCATCTCTGATTCCTTTTCCAGTAATGTTCATGTTCATCAAAACAAGCGAAGGGAAAATGATTGCATTTTGGAGCAAAATAATATTGGGTTATGGCTGAAACAGCTCTGCTACAATTGAATGTTGGAAGCGCAGAGGTAAATAAGTGCAGCGTAATATTAGTGAGTTATAGAAGCATGGCAGAACAGGCCTGTTGAGATGTGTCTGTACGTCTCACCTTGCAGCAGGGAGGTCGCTGTCGTGACGGTCTCCGGCACGCCGTCCTTGCTGTAAATCGACTGGAGGAATTCTGGAATGCAGTCGTTTTCATCCACAATAACAACTCGTACCTAAGAGAGCAGAGGAGGAGGGCGGAAGAAGTGAGTGAGGGCACGAGTAAAACACGTCAGGTTTCACCTCACTGATGACTGACGCTCATATGATGTGTTAATAAATACTGACCAGGCTGTAGGATTACTCTCTTAAGTCATTTAACTCGCGTCAAGGATTCGTCCCAAAAGACACAGTTGTACAAACGTCTCAGTTGACAATGAAACCAAAAATGAAAATACTGGGATTCTTTAGCAATTCAAAATTTTATGATCCAGTTGATAAAAAAAATAAATAAATAAATAAAAAAGAGGGATGTGCTCCACAAGCAAAGATACAACGACTTCTTCTCAAAGAACTGTGCAGCCATCGGATGGACTTCAGATCAGGGTGTCCAGCACAGGGGTTCAGTAAAACTTTCTTTAGATTGTAGTCATTTTCTAAACAAATTTATGTCTGCACCACGTTACATTTTAAAGTTAAATGTTATTATGACAATATTTTATGGGCCTGGTCCATTCAAGATGAAACTGGATTGAACGTGGCCCCTGAACTAACCGTGAGACTTTTAAGGTCTGCTTTTGATCTGATAAAGCATTTAAAAATGTGACAGAAGCGTTGTAAAAGATAAGAAACGGGTAGTTTCTGAGGCAGATTTGCTAAACATCTGTAGATACCGCACATTTCATAGACACGGAGACATTTCAAGCAACAGCATCAGGGAAGTTTTCCAAGTCTAGCCTAGAATTTAAAAAGTGTCTTGTGTGTCTGTGACATGTGCAAATCTAATTTTGAGAAGGTAAGAGCAGGCAAACCCTGGGGCGCCGTGTTGGGAGCTGCTGTTTCACAGAATGATGTCAGGGTTTACCAGCTGAATCTCTTTTGAAGTTGGCGATGAAAAAGAACACGTCTAAACATGGAACTAAATCTACAGAATGGCTTCAAATTGAGAAAAAAATTGCCTCTTAGAGGAACACAATAAGAGCTCAGAACTGAATCCCACAGAAATGCTGCGGAACGAGCTCAGAGAGATATTTACAGCATTTCTGTGAGGAAGAATGGTGCAGAAAAAAATCACTCCTGTAGGTTTTGCAGCTCTCCACAGCGACTCCAACTTCTTCTTGTCAAAGAGGGTTAAACTAGTCGTCCAGTCACAGGGTTCCTTCGTTTTCCCGGCAGAATGTGTGAAGGTTCCAATAAAGGTCTGAGATGTTTTTGTGATATTTGTGGTATTAATTTAATCTGGAAGCAAACTGGACTCATCATACAAAATGCTTCATGAGTTTAAAACCAAACCATCCTTGAAAACAACTGAAATAAACAAGTATCAGCGGAGCCAAACAGCTCTCTCCATCACAGCCATCACCAAACAAGTGAAAACGTCCTTTTTATGTTTTTGGTTCAGAGAAGTTTCATATTTTCACAGCAACATTTTGAAGATGATGTTTGTTTTCAACCATACCGAACAAACAGTGAACAGCCTGATCACCCCGGGGGGTTTTGAGGACGGCCTCCAGGTTAGAGGAGCGGATCGGGAGTTCTAACGTTCAAATCCCATGGTGAACGGGTTGCCATCTTGGGTCCCTGAGCAAGACCTTTGACCCTTCATCACATCCCTGGAGTGGCTGTCCATCACATTCTCACAACTCACATAGGGAAATGCAGAACCAGGAATCTCCCTGAGGGGAATAAAAGAGCATGCTTTCTTCTTCAACCTCTTCTGAAGTCTGTTTGACGAAAAGAGAAACATCTTCAAAATTCCGAGCAAGTCCGTTGGCCTTCAGGACAAAACTGGATGTAGATAAGATACCATTGTATGGCAATGCCATGCAGCAAACTGGGACACAGACACTTTCTTGCCACTGCAGCTTGAGATTTTACATATTTATGTGTGAACCTGCGTCGCTAAAAAGCTGGACTCCATCGACGCACATATGGAGTTTGTGTACTTCTCATCTCATACATGTTTTAGCAATGTTGAGACAGCAACGCATTCACACACGCAAAAACCTGCGCAGGCAATCACAAGTACACAGCGCAGATTAAAAGTCACACTGCAGTGAAGGTTATGAGCATTTTGAATCTGGGATTACTACTTTGGGCTCGCTGCAAAATTGGTTTTCTTTGGAGCTGTTTTCATCCGCGAGCAGCCCAAATTAACCCGATCTCCGACCAAAAGAAAGCTCCGTCGCACCCTCGGCTTTATTTAGCTCTCCTCATAGAGGCTCCACACATCGGGGATCTGCGCTCGCTCCAATAAGCTGAGGTAGAGTACAATCCTGTTCTTTTTTCTTTTTTTTTCCCAGTCCCTTTTGTTCCTATGACCCAGGAGCGAACAAATGAGTGCAAAAAATAATTCATGTGGTGTGTACATGACGGCGTGGATCTTAGATCACAGTGATGCTGTTCAGTTCATTAGGGACGTGGAGGCAAACAAAGCAGCCTCCACCAGATGTTGACTGCCTGCTCAGTGTATTCAGGAGCAATAAATAAAGGCATGTCTCTCTGACAGCCTCTCGACCCTCACACCCGCTCCTTTCTATTCAATATGAACACAGAGGCGCGCACACAAACACACGCAGCGAGCGGTTTGTAAATACCACTGGTATTAAGCTCTGCTAGGTAAGATGAAATTCTGTAATATCAGTTAATCCTTCAGCAAAGATCAGCTTGGAAGCTGTAGACAACAAAATAAAATCTGACCGTGTCAGCTCCCTGAAGTGATTTGAGTGTGTTTGCCAGCGTGCATCCATCACTGGGTGTGTGTGTTTGCATGCCATAGTGAGCACATCTCTACCAAGGAAATGGAAAGAGCTCAGCTGAATGTGAGAAGGAAAACTGTGTGTGGAGGAAAAAAATGCACAGAAAGAGTAAGTTTGAAAGAGAAGAGAGGAGAAGTCAGCCGTAATAAAGTCAGATGAGCTCAAACACATGCGCGATAATGCTCACACACACACACACACACACACACACACACTCGGGAAGCTGCAGGCAGATCTCAGGCTGGTTAGGTAACTAATGGTGCCGATGAGCTATCGCTCCTGGAGGGAGAAACTTGGAAACTACCTGCAAATTAAAGTCATGCTCGGTGAGTCCAGTGTGCGCCAACACACCACCTCTGTTTGCTCCTTTGACAGAGAGCGAAACATTTCTGACAGGGAGGAGAAAATTACACACAAAACAGAGAAGCAAATGACAGGGAGGGGTTTTGTTAATTGTCTTACGGCCATTTTACACACCAATGTTCCGGGTGAAAACACATCATTTTTGTGTTATTAAAGACGGTAGTGTTTCTATTTCACTGGTCCGTCCCACTCAAGATGAAACTGGGCTGAAGGTGGCTCCTGTGTGCAACAGCCCCAGTTGGTCTCTTGTTTCCACTGAAAAGCACAAAAATGTCTGTTTCTGTTGCTCCGACAGACTTGGGTCAATGGGTCAGGCCCGCCACGCGAGGTCTGCACGTCCAGGTCGCGCCATGAAAATAAGTGTTCTCATTCTGGCTTGAAAACTGTTAAAACAATGGAGTTTTTCATTTTTGCTTTTATTTTAAAAAAGTAAAGAACAGATGTTAAACAGATTCACTGGACCTGGTCCAGAAGGGTCCAGATGGCAACATGACTGGTTCCTTCAAAAGCTGCTTTAGGGTCCTACTGGTCTTTACTGTCTTTACTGTCTAACCGGACTTCAAGGAGCATGTAATGGTCCTTAAATTCCAGTGTGTTGAAGCAAAGAGGCATCTAAAGCATGCAGGACTGGGACCCTCTGGGACCACGGCCTTAAATTATGGGCTGTTTGCTGACAGCAGTGAAGTTTAAAACAAATAAATATGATCAGACTTGTCAGACGCCAATCGTGCACAAAGTGTTGAAGAATAAGAATAATGCATACAACCATAACACCACTTCAATATGTAAACTATGGGATGATTAAAATAACTTGTTTCTTTTATAGACTTAATATCAACCAGAAGAAGGCATTGTCTTAAATATGGGCCTGTCAGGGAAGATGCTCAGGAGGGAGTAGTGATGTGACAGACTGAAAGATGAAGTTAAAACGGTGGGCTTCACTGTGTGTGATCTATTTAAGAACCTTTGTCAGGTTGTGACAAACAACCCAAATCCTGCGTTAAGACCAAGACCTGACCATCCCAAAACCAAGACTTGAAGGAGCCAAGATCAAGTCAAGACCTCGACCTTGAAAATATGTGGAGCCATATGAAATCCGTGTTAACGGAATCGCAGACGGAATCGCGGAAATGGCCAATAAAAACGGAATTGGAATAAAACGCGGAATATTGCGGAATTCGTCCTAATCTGGTCTGAAATTCAGTTTTCGGGAGAAAATGGAACCTTATAGTGCAAAGCAAACATCCCGGTGGGACCGCCCGAGCTGCTGCAATGTGTACGTCACTTCCACAGCGCTGCTAACATGCTAAAGCTGCGTTCACAACGCCAAATGCTTTCCGCGATTTTGCGTCAAAATACAATTGAAAACAAATGTGAACGCGCGTTCCAGCCACGACGAGACGCGACGCAACAACACGATGTCCAAGCGAGCTGCTCCCTCCCCTCTCACACATTCAGAAAAGTTGTGAAACTCCACGCTAAGCGCTAAATACAGAGCAGAACAGTACACGGACTTTTATGCCTCAGGGGAAAAGCTTTTTTCGTAAATGCTGTCAACGTACTGTGGACTGGACTTGCAAAGACGCATGCAACTAATTGAAACTATTTCTTTGTTGCAGGACTTTAAACATTAAATCGCCTGTTATATCCTATTAAATTGTGGACATTTATTCATTTCCACTTACCAGACACCTTTTTTTATGGTAAAAATGAGCATAAAAAACAAAATACAAAATTCAGAAATATTAAAACGGAAAAAACGGAATTTGGGAAAAAATAAAACGGATTCATATACCTCTAAATATGGTCCCTGGAGACGGGTTTAAGACCAAGACATTTCTGGAGAACTAATGAAGACTATCCTGTCAGCGAGAAGGAACCACAGTCAAGAACGTGACAAACCAAGAAGGCAGATTTCTGCTTCAGACAGAACTGAAGAGCAGCACAAACTACTCTCTAACATCTCATCATGTTAAAATTTGAGTGTTTGCTTTAACTTTCAAGAATTCAACACATCGTAATTGTTTCTTTTAGATTCATATGTGCTCTTGCATGAAGCACTGTGCCTTCGTCTGTCAGCCGCTAATTGGAGAAACACAGGTGATGGCTTGACGGGGCAGATCAAACCGCTGTGTGAAGTGAAATTATTCAGTCAAACTCCGTTTATTTATTGCATTTTGCCAATTATCCATTCAGAATTTTCACATCTAAACTACAAGGTGGTGAACACTCCCTTCTCACAGTGAGAAGGTCTTGGGGTTCAGGCAGAGGTGTCAAACATATTTTAGTCGAGGAGGCCACAGTACCTTTAAATTTTAAATTTTAACTTTAAAGTTTTTCTAAGTTGTGGTGCAGAGTAATACGTGATGAAAATGTGGTTTTTTTTTCCACAAAAGAAACAAACAATATGGAAAATTATTATACTCCTAAGCCTATTTCAATCAAACCTTCTGGTGGAAAATACAGTGAAATGCCCCCCAAAGACAACGTGTGCAGTAGCTGCTGCGAACTCCCCCTGACAGCGTGGCTTTCAGGCTAGTTTGTTAGTAACCTGGTAACTCGCTTTCATGGCAGCATCAGCAATATCTCAGCCCTGATCTCAGCGTTGTGTTGTGTCCACGACTTTTCAGAATTGTGTTAAAACATTTATGTTTTCTTTGATATTTTTTGGTGGCTTTGATGGACCAGATTGGAGCCTGTTCCAGGCCGGTTTGACCCACGGGCTGTGCAAGTTTAATGCCGTTACTCCGATTTCCTACAGAAGCCAAAAACGGACATTTGAGTTTTAGTGGTAGCTCTAAATGAACCTGTAAATTCAACTGGACAAAGAGGAACAGAAGATTGATGGATGACTGGATTCAATCAATTGCCTGAACCTTTCTCAGTTGGCAATGCTCATCACTTGAAAACAAATAATGCAGAATAAATAGAGCTACAGTTCTTATTGTTTTTTGTTACAATAGTAGATTTAAGAAACAACTGAGTCACGCTGGAAAACAAAAGGTGTCACAATCGTCAATGATCTGACTCACTTTGCATCCATGTCTGGTTCTGGTTCAAAGCAGGATTTTTTTCAGCTTCATTCAAAGCACAGTGGCTTCTTTTCTGGCAGACTAGTTAATACAGTTTATGTTTCACTGTCGACACCATCATCGCAACTAACACCAAGTTGTTTTCCACTTGTATTCAGCACAAAAGCTTCCATTCTGCATGTGTCTGTTGTGAATACTCACACAGCAGCCGTTTACCATTTTAGCTGGGTCCTCAGTGTTTTCCTTCCACATGAATGCTCCGGCACAAGATGCTGACCTTTGCATGTTTGCGACTCTGGAGGCAGCCACAGCCCAAACACACAGTAGCAACACTACATTGTTCATTACTGCATCACTCATTTAGTCGTTGCATTAATTTACACAAATTCAGCAAAACCTCCAAATATTGTATCTTTTCAGGGCATGTAGTAACACAGACAAAGCGACTGTGTTGAACAAATGAGTCTTTTAAGTTACCATCACCACAGCTGGTTGATAATGACAAATACAGTAACACCACTGCATTTGGCAGTAACACACGAGCAGAAACCTCGCTTGCTGTATATGAAAACATGCATGACAAATGGGGTTTCTGCTTTCCTGCTGTCTTTAGCAGCTGCTGTATGACCTCTGGCTTTAAAAGAAGGAACAACTCACCAATCTGGAACAAGCTCAGTCGTCTTCGACTGCAACATGAGACATGTTTGCCTTTAATTAATGTTATGATTAGCTTGCATCCACTGAAGCCGTTATGCATTAGCAGCTCTAAGTAGACATTAGCTGCCCTTTATAAGTGCTGTCTGACCTTTTATTAAAGTTAAACTTCATGAGTAAAGCTGTCAGAGGAAGTGAGCCTATTCCTCTGAGTCGGGCTCTGCAGGTTTCTTCCTGTCCACAGAGTCCTCCTCTGCTTGCTCATGTGGAAATGTTGGGTTTTCTTAGTAAAGTGCCTTGAAATGACTGTGTTTTATCCTGCTTAAATAAAACTGAACTGAATTGAATTGAACTTTCAACATATTCAATCAGGTGTCTAAAAGAGGAGGCCAATGGGCCAAAACTAGCCCAAAGGAGGGTCCAATCCAGTTTGGAGGTTGGCAAGGTCTAAAATTCATAAGTAGACAAAAACTGCAATATTCCGTAAAAGTAACTGCTTTATCTAATTATTCACTGGGGATCACGTTGTCCTTGTGAGGATTAGCAGATGTAAAACACAACACTGGGATCCTGAACTGAACCGTTGCGGTGCATGCTGCTGGGATACCGTCTCCTCCACCACACTAGATCTGTTTTCTGGTTTTCTTTGCTGCCATATGGTGCAGGTTTACGATTATGAAGGGAAAACTAATCTAGAAATTCATAGGAATGTTGTCTTTAGGCAAAAGCAGTTGCACCACAAAGAGCCTTGACCACTGAGCCTGTCATTATCTCATTGTAAAGTAATGACTAATGGTGTAATTTCACTGGGGAGTGGAGTGTAGAGGTGGTGGTGGGGGGCAAAATGCTTGTAAGAGAATTAAAGGTAATATGACGCACAGGTAATCTGTAAAGAGGCATTACTGTGTACAAAATCTGCCTTTTTCTCCCTCTTGATACAGACTGCTGAAGTCTCCACGCTGGCCGGAAAACCCCTCTCACTGATTCCGCGCACGTAAAACATTTCAGGACAAAAAATGCATGGCGCTGAATTCAGAGCAGTACCAGGGGTTCTTTTTTTCTGCTAAAGCACCCAATCAAAGGTATCCTCAGAGACTATTCCACTCAATTCCGGAGCTAAACCACAACAAAAAAAGCAGTCTCGAAATAGAAATTAAATCAGTTATGGATGTGTTGCGTTCACTGTTCAGCAGAAGAAAGTTTCAACCTGCTGTTGTTGAGCCTCAGAGACAGAGAGGGGCTGTTAGGGCAAAGGGTGTAGTGTCTGGAAGCTTTTGGCTTCTGAGGTGCTGACCAGACTGCACATATTGAAGGCTCCTGAGGGCAGGCATGGGGCTAAGGAGGCTGGTTAGCTCGGACAGGAAAGCAGGAAGACAAGGGCGGCATACAAACTACCTGCCAGCTCCGTCCTCTCAGTCTCCCCATCACACTCCCGTCTCCTCCCACTGCTGGACTCCGCCAGCAACCCCTCCTCTCCTTTCTTTTGTCGGGTCTGCGTGGCGCTCTGTGGAGCCGGTGAGGACGGGATGGGTTCAGCAGGACATGTTTTAGCCTGAGGCCAGAGTAATGATGGAAACCAGACCGGATGCATCAACGCCCGCAGCAGCACATCGCTTCTGCTGCTTCACTTTCTGACAACACAAGCAAGTCTTTGGGAATCCCAGGCTGTCATTTCAGTGTGGACAATTCTATCCGGCTCTGGCTGATGAGGACGTTCGCACTTTTAAACTTTCCAGGTACGGCTGTCTTTTGAATACGGGGTGCGTATAACTCATTTTCACATAAATTCAGCTTCAATGGATTCCAAGCAGCCGTAATATTAAAAAAAAAAAAAAAAAAAAAAAAAAAAGGGCCTTTCAGACCGTCTGAAACCGAACTAACCACAGAATCACACACCGACCATCATTAATGCTGCTGACTAATTTATCTGTTGTCAAACAAAAACCGAGGGAGCATTGTCTTCAACACCGATGGACTTGTTCAGGTTTTGTTCACGTCCTGTGTTGTCGTTACCTCGGCTGCGCTGCTCATGCTCTCCACTCCCTCGCTGGCTCGCACCAACAGCAAGTAGCGGTGCTGGTCGCTCTCGTAGTCGATGGGGCGAGTCAGGCTGATTTCACCCGTCTCGGCTGAGATGGAGAAGAGGCTGCTGGGATTGATGAGGAGGCTGTAGGTGATTGGTTTCTTCTGGAAGGACACGGCTGGTGTGACCAGGAAGCTGAGGAGACACGGGCCAGACGGTGCTTCAGTCACTGAATGCGTGTGAGGACTGAGGTCAGTCAGCCAATGAATGAAGAGGTCCTTTAAGGTATGTACTGCACACACAGGGACGGCCGCGACAAGAACACAGAGTCAAGAAATGCACTTCTAAAGATTCTAAAATGTACTCTTCCCCTCGTAGAAAAATTCCTTGAAGTGTCGACTGAATCCTGAAAGAACTCTAAATATGTGCAGTTCAAGCTAAATACTGTTCACACGCATTTAAATATTCCACTATCTTTACAGTTTAGTAGCTATATTTTTAAATAATTCAACAAGGAAAATGCTGTGATTATCGACGAGATCAATCTCAATATTCATGAAGACTTCCAGAATAAATATTCAAGTAATACTTAAATTACAAGATTATGCTAGGATTGATGATTAAAGCCACTGTTTGCAAGAAAAACATCCCAGTTTTTAGTAATTCACATGGTTTAAATCCATATTCATTTATGATTTACATGATTAATATTCAGGTTTGTGATATATTACATGATTGATATCCCAGTTATTAGAGAGTTACAGGTTTTATATGAACATTAATGAAAAAGTACATGATTTATTTCCACGTTATTGATAATTCACTTTTTTTTTACGATATACACAATATACACAAATAATATCCAGCATATTGATTATATAAATAATCAATATGCAGGCTGCAAATAATTTACGTAATTCATTTCCTAAGTTTTGATAATTCATCAGAACAATATTGATAATTTACAGGTGAACAGGTTTTTCAAGGAAATCTAGGCATTATGTACTAAACAAGATGAATGTCTACGCTGTTCATATCTACGATACTAAATGTATAGATTATATCAAAAATGAAATATCTAAAAGTGTTGTTTAAGATTTTAACAAAGTTGTGGTTATTTAGCTAATTTACATTTTCAAAAACATGTTTCATATCAATAACAGAGTTTACAAAACATTGTACACCCAGCTACTGAACCTCTTCACAAATGATAAATTAACAGGTATTTATACTTAGCAGGAGTTATTACCGAATAGTACAGAATTCCTTCATCGTCTGTACTGCTCATCCTGCTCAGGGTGCTGGAGCCAATCCCAGCTAGTTTACAGGCGAAGGCAGGGTCCACCTGGACAGGTCTGCAGTCCACCACAGGGCGAAGTGGGGACTGATCCAGAAACCTCATGCTGCGCAGCATGCACTGTTCCACTGAAGCTACATCCCCTCGAGCGCCCCCAAACTTACAGGAATAAATTCAGACAGATTCCAAAAAGAAACACGTCAAATTACAAATGTTTTAGTGTTCTGTTCAGAGGCTGAAAACACTGTTAAATAGTTAGTGCTCACTGCATGAAGTTGATCATTTGATCATTATATTTTACCACACCTCAAAGTTAATCTTTTCAGCTCACCCTCTGAGTCTGGTTCTGCAGAAGGTTTTCAGCCCTGACTCTGGTTCTCGAGGTTCATCGCTGTGACCGGCTGTGTCAAATGGTTGGTTTTTCTCTGTAAAAGTGCCTTGATATAGCTGTTATGTATTTGATGCTTTACAAATTGAATTGAATTGAATTGCGTACACTCTGCTTTTTTTCCTTACAGTATTGTCTTTGTTCTTGGATATTCATCTGTACCCCCTTTAGATTTTAAATAATACAAATGAAGCTGTTCTTATTTATTGTCCTTCGAATTTTCTGCATAAATTAGCTAAATAATGAACACTAGCAAAGCATCCACAATACAGAAGTGTGTTGTCCTGCTCTGGAGAGGGACTCTATATAAAATAACCATCTGCTGTGATATGCAAACAAAACCTGCCCCTCCATATGTGCGTAAACCAAACCTCTGTGAAGCAGCATCAAAAACATCTGGATGCAGTTCCTTCCCAGTTGTAAAGGTGAAACAAGTATGTTTGAAATGTTACTGAAAAGATATAATTAGCTGTGGCTTTATGCAGTTCAAATAAAATTAATTGCCAAATAATCTATCACACATAAAAATCCATTGGTGTTTATCTTTAGTTTATTCGAGTACTAAATAAGACTGTGGAACTGCGAACTCTAATTTTACAGATTCTGGAAACCTCCAGCAATGATTTTATGGTCTCTAACATGTGAGAACCTGTGCATATACACAACCGATAGTATTTACAAATAACACCTAGAAAATGGGAGTTTCCCCACCCGGACCTTTCTCTCTTGGTGCCCAGTTCCCATCACATCAGTGCTCCAGCTCCTGGGCTCTGTACAGTGGGATTGTATCTATTGACAATGTAAATTAGGGATTACAGACCTTCTGGTCATTTTCATTTAGCACTGGAACGATCTCTCCTAATCACAATACGATGAGGAAGGAATTCCCAACCCCAGAGCGTATGGAAATAAATAATTAACGGCCGTCTTGAAGCTGCGCTGCCTCTTGCTTAAGGCGAAACGTGTCACAGTGTGGAAATCTATTTAGCAGGCTGTAAAACATGGAAGACATCTGATCTCAGCTACAGAAAGAATGGAATGTGTGCACATTAAACATAAATTAATCTGCCTTTAAAGAATGAGGAATGTGAAGGAGCTCTGCGGTCGTATCATGGGGGTTAGAAGGACAGCATCTGACAGCAGTGTGTGAGAATTCATGTAATTGTACAGTATGTTCAGGCACATATAAAAATTAATCATCCTCTTGGAGGATTTCCTCTCATGTTCATTCAGAAGGTAGAATGATGGGTAATATAATTCAATTCATTCTAACCCTTCAATCTCTTTGTTTTCAAATCACTTCTGTAGATCTTTCATGGCATCCTGCTGGTTTTAGTCTTGTTTCAAACCAAACGTGACGCCCTGTGTAGTTGTCTTGAAGACTGGATCAGATTCTCCTCTGGAGATTCTAGACATTAGAACTGCCTCTATTTGCCACTCCGTCTTCACAGGTTCTTCACTGGATGAACACAACGCTTCTCATTTGCTTCCATTTCATGACTCTGCATTTCGTCCCAGTCAACATTTGGAGGAGGGGCCTATGCAGGTTTGTCCTCAAGTTCCAGAATGACCCCATGGCCAAATGTCAATGTGGGCTTCATGCCATGTGAATGTAGGCCAACAGGAATCCATACATATGGGACACATCTGAGTCATCTTTAAGTTTCATGTGGGTGTATAATAACATTTCTGTTTGCCCAAGGCTTTCCCATATGGTTTGGCCATTGTTCATTAATGTAACCTTTTTGTATACAAAGTTGAACCCATGCAGTCAGTCCATACGGTTTGAATTATGTTGAACATATTTAATCAACCCATGTGGGATTCTGAAGTCCCATTTATACTCAAGGAGAATAATGAAACAACTTTTGACAATAAGATCGAACAAGCGCCATTTTTTTTTGTGTGCCTGTGCTGAGGGGGGTGTGGTCTGTGCTAAGGGGCGTGTCATGTGCTGAGGGGGCGTGGTCTGCTGTTAGCTGACATCAGGAAGCTAACTTTGCTCTTCATCCTTCTGGACTATGAATAGGCCTTTATGGGCTCCCCGGTCTGAGCCACGGATCCAGGTCCACTCTGGATGGGTCGAGTCAAGACACTGAAATCAGGGTTTGTTTGTTTTCTCTTGATGTTTTCAAGCATCTCGCATACATGTGTGACTGTGTGTGTGAATGTTACAGATCATGCTGACACAGTAGTCGACAATGTCCGAATGAAGATATGTCGCCATTTGTGTCTAACAGGACTAAAGAAACTGTTTTGGATGTGAAGTGAAGATTTTAAGCAGACTTGAGATCAGGAGTTGAAGGTTTGAGTCCCTCCCTGGGATGCTTTAACATGGGTGCCCACCACATTCCACAAAAAGGATGGGTAAAAGTGGGTAAAGGAATTTCCCCCAATGTGTTATTAAAGAGTGACTAGTTCAGTTTTACCCCTTTTATTTTTTATTTTTTTTATAATTTTTACAATTTTCTCAAATGTGTTTTGTCACAGATTCCCTTCTCTTTAGAAACTGTGAGCCATGCTGGAAGACATTCGGTTTGCTTTGTGTCTCAGATGTGGAGTAATGAACACACACAAGCTGTAGATCTAGATAAATCTACATATAGATGTTGATCTTTCTCCCACTGATTCAAATCAAATCCCACTGAGTCATTCCTTTCATTAAGCACAAACTCCAGACTTTTCATATAGAAAAACACTGTTACTTCCAAATTTTCCAGCCATAACAAGATTGGATGAAATTGTTGCCATAAATGTTCTCAACAAAAGAGCAATTGGCTTGATATACGGCATTTTCTCATTTTTATCTTCTCTATTGCTTTATACTTTTGAAATCTCATTGGGGGAATGTTTTGGCACTGATATTACATTTCAAATAGAAAAAGCCCTTTCTGCTTTCAGCGGTGATATAAATTCTGCAGTCCAATGTTCCACAATGTCTGCACAGAGAAGTTGGTCAGGATTGTATCCAGGAACAGATCGATTATAGCAACCTGAAAATCTCATAAGCATTAGACACTGATAGTTGATATATTCTGAAGCTTGTGGAGTTAAAGATCAGAGTAGCCCAAAGAGGAAGAGAAAGTCTCCTCCTCTGAGTCTGGTTCTGCGGTTTCTTCCTGTTAAAAAGGAGTTTTCTTTTTCCACTGTCTACTACTGTATGTTTGCTCATGTGGGATTGTTGGATGTTCCTCTGTCAAAACATCTTGTATAATCTGTGGCACAGTAGGAATGAAATTGGACTGAATTGCATTTCAGAGAAACTCACATTTTTCGAAAAAATAATCAAAGTCAAAGAGAGAGCCTCAGCAACATTGATTATTACAGTTTGATATTAATGACAAGGAAGCAGCAGTAGAAACAATCTGATGGTTAAGTTGATTTATGTTACCATCATCTTTTTTATTCCTTATCAATTCAAAGTAGATCTGATTAATTAAAACCTGAATCCTGAATTTTATGACCATCGTTTTCATTAAAAAAAAAAATAAAGCATGAAGACATGTGAACGTAATGAGAACTCACGGTTGTCCTTCGGGGTGTTTTCTGGAATGGCGATGGTGAAGGAGGCATTGGCGAACTGCGGGGGGCGGTCTCCAGCGACCACGGACAGGACGGCGGGGGCGCTGCGGCTGCCCAGCCTGTCGGCGGCCACCACGGTCAGCAGGTACTCCCGGTCCCGCTGCAGGGGAAGACCCGTGGTCCGGACCTGGCCGTTCTTCCGGTCCACCTCGAAACGCCCGTCGCCTCCTGCAGTGTTGAAGCAGCCCAACAATGAAGAACAGTTGAGATTTACTGGATCTGAGGGTCATTTTGTAACACATTCAGAAAGGTGAGAAGTTGTAATCTTCTTGAAATGAGATTTGAACCTGTCGATGAGCATGCGTTGGCTTCCTGTTCTTTTCTAAAGAACACCTGCAGCCGATGAGTAATTTTTATACATTTATGTTTAATAGCTGAAGCTGCTTCAGCTGCTCTCCCTTGTTTGAGTTGAACACAATGCGGTATTGTTGGACGTCTGTTATTATTGATCGAATGAGACCACAAATTGAAAAGATCTCAGAGTTGTGTTTGCAAAGAAATGTGACTCAGCTGACATTTTTTCTTTCCATTTACAATTTTGATGAAAAGAATGTGGGGAAAAAAAGATATATTGCAAATTATTTGTGATGTGCTCTGCCTGATGTATCATTCAGCCGCAGCCATGCACATACAGACATGGAAAATACATGTCATGAGTACGAGAACATGTGAAAAATGTACTGAAAATGCATTAATCTTTGTGTGTGTTTTATGATCTCTGGTTTAACGGCGTGTGAAGAGACTGATTTACACACCACTCAAACACACCACTTTGTGTGTTTCTGCTGTATATTACCATTATTTATTAATGACCAAAGGAAAACAGCCAATATAAAGACGACTTCAGTGTTGCATATATGTATACAATGAATAAATCATCAAAATTGTGGGAAAATGGGTTATTTTAATTCCCCCCCCTGCTGAGCGGGTGAAAACATATAAGAGCCCTGTACCACTCTGATCTTCTTGCCAAGTGGGTGGAAAATGGACAATGTATTTCCTCAGCAACAGGCTGCTCAGCTGAAAGAAATCCACACTTTTAAATTCAAAAGCTAGTAAGCTTGTAGATCAGCCAAAGCCACTTCCAGAGCAGTTTCAAACAACAGTCAGGTCAACTGACATTTATTTTCAGTGATTTGTATAACAAGTGTTTGCTTGTTAATGCAAAGCGAAGCAGCACATTTAAGTGATAAAGTGGTTCAAAGTGCCGTGCATTAGCCGATATGGCCAGCAGCAAACAAAGTCACTAAATGAGATGAATAAATACATGAATTCATTACTGAAAATATACAATACGTTTTATTTAGTGTTGGCTGGACGTGATGTGTTTCAGACCTGTTCATCAGTTTTCTCAGCCAAATATTCAACATTTTGCAATACAAACATTTCTTATTGAACGACAGCGAATCATTGCAGCAATGATCTGCTTTGTGTACTGCTTTTTTATCATTTACAACTCAATAGAATTTTTGACAGTATTGAACAAAACTATGGAAAAATAAAATGGAACTAAGGAAAAATCAAGGTTTGTGTCAACGCGACTCCATCCATCCATCCCGAATAAAACAATATTATATTACAAAGTATCAATGCTTGATCAATTTTGAAACGCTCAACTTTTATTTTGCTGATTGTGCATTAAAATATGGCATAATATGATTTTAGAATTATGCTTCATAGTAGTGAAACATTCAGGAAGACGAGTCAAAAGAAACGGGATGGTCAAATATGGCTGCACTTTGCTAGTTTGATATGTGATGTAGATTGAAAAACAACTACAGCTAAATTAATCTACAGATCTTGTTTACAAGTCTTGGACACACGAGGGTCAAGCCTTGCAGAACAGACATGACTTAAAGGGCAACTCCGGTTTTTGACACCTGGACCTTATTTCTAGGTGTGTGCATGCTCATATACTCACTCAGACAAACATGGTGCAGCTCGGAGTCCTTCAGAAGTTATTTAGATCCAACCGATTTAGCGGGGCCACGGCAAGGGAGCTTCAGCGCGGGACATCATCTCTGCAAAATCGCTCATTTCGGCTGTATTTCTTCATCCATCGCCAGTGTTATCATAAAGTCAGCTCTGAAGACGGAAGACGAGCTGACAGTTTTCGCTAACTTAGCCACAATTAGCTCGGATGGGAACGTTGCGGAGCTCCTCTCCCCAGCAGAGAGGCACTTTGGCTCGGCCTCGGCTGTCACGGCGCCTGGGTGCCTGACTTCCAGGGGCCGAGTTGGGGCCGATTGGGTAAACGGCCCGGAGCTGCCGCGGCGCAGCAGCTGGAGCCCTCTCCTCACCGGATCCAGATCAGCTGACCCACCTGAAGATGGTCGAAGAGCTGACTTTATGATAACACTGGCGATGGATGAAAAAATATAGCCGAAATGAGCGATTTGCAGAGATTATGTCCCACGCTGAAGCTCCCTTGCCGTGGCCCCCGCTAAATCGGTTGGATCTAAATAACTTATGAAGGACTCCGAGCTGCACCATGTTTGTCTGAGTGAGTATATGAGCATGCACACACCTAGAAATAAGGTCCAGGTGTCAAAAAACCGGAGTTGCCCTTTAAATGAGGAGCACATAAAGGCCATCATTCCATCTCTACCAGTTTAACTGTTTGAATTACATGTTGTGTGCGCTAAATAAAACTAATATTCTTTTTTTCTAAATTAACATTATGTGCAGTAGTGAAATAAAATACAGCAGTTTTCAGCATTGTCTTTTCTTCAAAGTTACTCAACCATTTGTCAAGCATGAAATCTGCTGTGACTCTTTATTCCCTTCGTTGTGTATCGGAACACATGAAATAACCCCAGAGCAAAACTTTACATTAAACGGGAGCAAAATGTGTCATGTCATATGCTACGTGTCAAAAACAGCCTTCAGAAACACCAGTAGTCTTATATTTAAGACCATTCCCCAATGAAAACTGAACATTTACTAACCTTCATCAAAGTTCTGCATCCACAAAATGATAAAACCAAATGCTAAAAAGTGGTACTCAGCACTACAGCGAGCGGTGTGACGAGGCTTTTAGTGGATGAATCATCAATTCCAATGACTGAAGAGCCGTCTAGACACGAACATCGATGTTTACGCTTTATAATAGACAGATCTCTGCTGTCTGCTGGGTTTTTTTTCTCTTCCATCCTCAGGTGAAAACTTGGAGGACCCCCTCCTTAACACTTCTTTAAATGAGCACCAGAAATTGTGATGTGGCGAACAAAGAAAAGCAATTATTCTGTAGGATAGAGAAATGAACGGCGCTGGAAAATTGCATGTGCTGCTGGTACAGCGGCTCCGAGGAGGGCAGCCGAAAGCAGACGCCGTTTCGTCCTCGCCGTGATTCTCTCTGTCAGAAATGATCAAACACTCATTTTCAACCCTGCAAATTATTGATTTGATCTTCACAGGCTTGTTTTCAAATGATGACCCAAGGGGAACATCTTATTTTTTATTTTTTGAGATCTTGATATAAATCGGTGGACTTCTTGCTTTGTGGTTTGTGAAAACTCCATCATATCGTTGCAAGTGTCCAGTTACACCAGAGACAAGAAAGACGCGGAGATACACCAGAACCAACCACAGGGCTGCGCTTACACAGACATGGCAGGCCGAACGCCGAAGACGATGCAGTTGGCATGGCAGGCTCGGAGTTGGCGAACACAGGGATTTAGATTAGTCATGGACAGAAATACGGTGGTGACAGAAGTCATTGTGCTCCTTTTACACAACATGGAGACGAGATGACATAAAAGCTCACCGTCAGAGAGGAAGTACTCCTTCACCGTTGTTGCCTTCATCCCCGTCCTGAGCGTAGAGCTTGTAGACGAGTGACCCGGCAGCAGCGTCCGGCGACACCACAGCGAGGTATGGAGCGGGGACCATGCTCCACTCGGGGATATTGTCGTTTACATCCGTCACAGTCAGCTCCACTCGCACCAGGTACCACTCTGGACCTGCACAACGAGGCAAAGGCACATCAGGAAGGGTTAACTGCAGCTGCCAGGCAAACAGAAGGCCAGGTTTTCTAGGGTTGAATAACGGTGTGAGAAATCCATTTTTTAGTTTGTGCTCACAATGAAATATTCAAGTCTTTAAAGCTCACCACACTTCAAAGAGGCCTCTTGCCACCTCCATATTATATTTCTGTCCTCAAAGCTCTCCTAACACATCACTGCTGTGTCCTGTTGCGATTGTTTTCTCGAGCATAATGGCTGAGGACACGCAGCCAGAACTGGCTCGCTGCTTTCCTCCGACCAACTGTGCTGCTCGGGAGGCACAGTATCATTCCAGCAACCGGTACAAACCAGCTGGCCCAGGTAGCTCCTGCCAGGTCAAAGCAAATAATGAATGAACGTGCACACGCACACCGGTGCCAGCAAGGAAAGGAAAGGTTTGCGTAACGCAGACTGAGAGCCAGTTGTTTGATGATAAATAGACCATTTAGCTTATAGAAAACATGAAGGACTTCCAACCCAAACCACGTCAAACAATAATGGAGCAACTGCAATGCACCGCAATTATAATGCTGAGATACTAAAACTGTGAATGGGAGAGATGGGAGGGCCTCACAGAGGTGCAGTGGTTAGGTAGGAAAGTGTACGTAGGTTTGATTCCCTGTGGAATTGCATGTTCTACCTCTGGCCCCTGTTACTGCTCCTACAAGACATGTCCTGGAGGTGTAGCTGTGGATGTGGGTGATGTGTGACAGACTGGAATCATGTCCAGCAGAAGTCAGCTGGGCTCAGCTCCACCCATCACAGGGAAAGGATGAACAGGAAGGGTGGATAGAAAGGGAGGAAAGTGCTTTCTGTGAGTTTATGAACAACGTTTCAGTGTGAGACTGTGGCCTCTTCACCAATATGCACCAATCCCTCAGTGGAACTAAAAAGGTCTGCAGTTGGAACTTTAACAGTAACATGCCGACCATGTTTACGCCTTGGATCTTAGATTATCAACTCTAAAACTACCAAGTCTGAATTTATTTTTATAAGATGGTGTGTGAATGGCTTCTTTTCCATTCTCAAACTAAATACGTTCCTTTCAAAAATACAAATTGAAGGCTTCACTGTGGAGGAATGTTTATCAAACAGGGGTCAGCCCGAATAAAATCTACTGCAAGAGACATAAGGTGGTGGTAAAGGTTTAATTTTCAGTGCTGCTACTGGTCAAAGAATTCTGCAGAATCTTCACTTAAACACAAAATTGAACAGTGAAATGAGCTGGAAATTCTGTGAGATGAAGGGATAAAGCATATCTTCACCATGGACTGGAATTTTTTTTTTATTCTATTTAATGTGTTTATAAAAACAAGAAGGCATCATCAACGTGGTATTTAAAGCAGGCGTTTCTTGAGCCTCGGCCCTGCCGCCCGGGCGTCCGGCGCCCGGGGTGGACTGGCTCTGCCGGTCGTGGCTCCGCGGGGCCCGGGCCCAGGACCGCCAGGGTCCCCGGCCGGGGCTTTTATTTTTGTGGCCTGGTCTGTTCACTACTATGGTTCATCAGGGGGAAAAAAAAGGAGAAAAAAAAATTGTATGTATATATATGTTATGAATGGTTCTGTCAGTTCTTGTGTTGGTTGTCAGCTCTGTTTGGGTGTTGTCTAGATTGGGGTTTGGGATTGTTCTTGGTTGCGTGTGGTGCGTCGACAACACTGTTTTGTATTGTGACTTTGTGCCCCTGCCCCCTCCCTGTTCCCCCTCTCTTTATCTTCCTCTCATTCTGTCCCTTGCTCTCTGAGCGTTTCCGTCCCGGTCCTGCCCTCAGCCATGCCGGATGCCAGCTTTAAATAAAGGCAGCAGCAGGAGGAGATTCAGTCTCGTCCTGCTGCTAACATTAAAATCTGTTCGGATAGTAAAAGGCTACAATCATACAATATCGCACGCCACAGCTGCCGAACAGGACAAGGGAAAAAAAAAAAAAAAAAAAAAAAAAAGCAGGCGTTTCTCAAAATGTGGCCAGAAATCCACATTACGGCCCCGTTTAGAAAACAATGTTTTCAAGAAAAAATGGCAAACGTCCGCAATGTTTTCAGGGTCCTTTAATAAAACCTGAGACTGAAAACATAAGTCTTAAAGGTGCTGTAGGCAGGATTCCGCATCTCCGCCATCTTGCTTAGGGTTACCTAAGCAAGATGGTGATTTGACCCATCTAAGATGGCGATTGAAACCCAGCACAGCCAATCCTGTCCTGTTTTCTGACATCACGCCCTTACGCAAGTTAAGCCCCTCCCACAAGAACGTGTGACGAACGCCCCTCGACCAATCACGGTTAAAGCCTCATGGGCTCTTCTGATTGGTCAAAGATACCTGGAGCTGTCGAGATTCCTTTTCAGCTCAGAACAGAGACAGATGGAAACGCTGCACCCTCGCGGTAATGCAGTTATGCTACACTCCTAAAGGATTATCAATGGATACTCTAACATTTAATCCAAAGAAAACAGAAAAATTAGCACTGACTAGCAAAATCCTGCCTACAGCACCTTTAATAGCACACCACACACGTCATTTCGTTACAAAACCAACAGGACCAACTCATGACCCAACATGCTAACTCCATCCTCTTTAGTATTTCCACTATTTATTTGGAAACACAAAACTTTTCTGAAACAAAAGTGCAAAAACGATGCATTTTCACTAGAAGCGTAACAAGGGCTCAGAAAATATTCACAATATCTTTTGCAAAAGACAAAATTTGCTAAATTCTAATACTTTTTTTTTTTTAATAAATAAGCTCTTTGATTCTGTTACACTACCTTCAACTGAACTGTCAGGTCGTCTCCATTTGTCTCCTGAGAAGCAGAGAAATAATGTGTAGGAAGCTGAGGAGGCCGCCTCTGCATCGCAGCCAATGATTCTAATCAGAGCTCAGCGAGCTGCACCTGTCCTAAACAGCAATCACAGCCACTCTGCTGAAAGACAATGAAGCCCCACACAGGTCTCATCAGCACCTCCATCCCTCCACCCTCAAAATGCCACGCAGGAGTGTCTGCTGCTCACAGCAGGGGGGCAGAACAGCCAGAGGATTGCTCTCATTTGAGTCCGTTTGGATACCTGTTGGGGTTAAAAAAAAAAAAAAAAAGAGGCTGATTCCCGCTTGGACTCTGTAGCAACAGATGCATGTAGAGAGGTGGGAGAAAACAGGCTTGTGGGTACCGCTGTGTACGAAAAGATGCAAAGTGGGCAGATAGGAGAATAAGAAGTATTGGCCGAGTAAGAGGGCGCAATCAAATAATATGGAGTGCAGCGATGGGGGGGATGCAGCGAGAAAAATAGGAGCTGAGTGTCGCATGAACAGGATTAGGAGTGAAGCTCAGAGGCTGAAAATGACCCTGTGGTTGTTATAGAAACAGCGGAACAACGAAAAGAGGACGACGGGAGAATTAGGGATGGAAAGAAAAGAGAGAGCACAAGCAAGCAATTGCATAAATCAATGGCATTAAGGAAGAGAGGGAACGAGGGAGCGTTACAAGGAAAAACGTAAGCGGACTTCAAAAGAAGAAGAGTGGAATTAACCAGCCATATCTTACAAAAAAACTAAAACTAATGGAAAAAAACAACAACAACAACACAGCACAGCACTTGACTCTGGAGTTTAACCCGTGTATTTGCTACTGATCTCTTTTTTTTTTTTGTCTCACTCCATCTCTTTTCATCTCCCTCCCCTCTCTGTGGTCATAACAGATTCAAATTAATTGGCAAAAGGACAATGTAGCGTTGGGAAGGGAGGGACGGCATTACCCAGATAATAAATCATCGGGCTAATACAGAGCACTATGCCAAAATGCATCTTACGCACACACCACACACACACACACACACACCCACACACACACACACACACACACCACACCCACACACTAGTAACGATCATCAGTGATTAGTGGCTAATGAAGAGCTTTGGGATTGGAGGCTCACTGCTCTTGCAATTCCTCACACTAATGCATCTTAGTGCATATAATGATACAGTATGTTGCAATCCCAAGAACAATATGGGCTGCAATTACAAATAACACCAAGGAAGGCCTTCTTCATGGCCACCAACCTCATTTGCTCCAATAAGCTGTGAGTCTAAGCATGTCTCAATGCTGCCGTCTTCATCGGCTGAATTCTGAAAGTCTGCGCCCCATCGGTATCATCCACGCTAGTTTGGATTATTAGTGTGGCAGCTCATATTCTAATGCAGTGATATCAAACATACAGGAGGCCACATGCAGCCCAGTTTCATCTTGAGTGTCTCAGGATGGTAAAATAGAGTCATAATAGCTTTTGAATTTAAAGGGTTTTTTTTGTTGTGGTGCAGAATAATTATGATGGAAATATCTCTATTTGCACAAAACCAAATAATGACAAAACGTCGGTGGAAACTCGAGTGAAGTCTCAAAAAGAAAGCTGCATATTTCAACAAACTGTTACGGCCCGAACGCACTGGACGCGGAAGCGCCGCCGCGGTAGCGCCGCGCACGGCGCTTCTGATCGCCTCCCATGTTAACCTATCTGACCGGCCGCACCAAACGCGCAGTGGAGCGCCGCGCGCGCCGCGGCTCGCGCTCTGCAGCGCGCCCGCTCCGCTTCGTTCTATTTTTCACGCGAGCCGCGAGCGCCGGGAGCGCCATATGTCAAGCTGGATCAAGCAGATTGGACCAGACAGGAAGTCGGAAACAGAAAAGGCAAGAATCCGGTCAATTTTCAAAATATAACAAATTAAATGACGATTAGTTACGGGCGGTGTTGCTCGTCCGTCTATAATTTGTCACTTGGGTCTAATCACAAGACAGATGGACACACAAACAGACATATGCATGTACGCACCCAAACACACACACACACACACACACACACACACACACACCACACACACACACATCACACTACACACACACACACACACACACACACACACACACACACACACACACCACAGCGACAGACATTCACGTGATGCAGAAAAAAGAGGACAGGAGGAGAAAAAGTCTCTCCACAGGTCACCAAAACACACACATCCATACTGGCAGAGCGAGACAGAGGGAACAGGGAACAAACGTGAAAACCGAGAGCTGACGGAGCGAGCCGAGTGCAGCCGATGTGTGACCAGCGCGGAGAGCGCAGGCGCCTCCAGTGCGAACAGCCAAGCGCCGGCACGGAGACGCGCGGCGCGCGCGGCGCCTCCGCTACGCTTCCGCGTCCAGTGCGTTCCGCGTTACAAACAGCATGGTTCTGTGGCTAATGCTCGTTAGCTATCTTTCATGGCAGCATTAGTGATGTCTCAGCTCTGATCTAAGTGCTGTGTTGCATTTGTCTGCTACTCTGAAGAAATTTGCAAAAAAGAAGGAAAAAAAAAATCAGTGTTTCCTTTGAAATTTTTACTATTTGCTTTGTGAGTTGGTGGGCCGAATTGGAGCCTTGTGTGGGCCAGTTTTGGCCAACATGCCTTATGTTTGACACCCATGTTCTCGTCTATATAAATTAATCAAATAAATCTGAATTTGATTGTATCTTATAATAGATAAAAATTAATAAATACATTAAAAGATAATTGCTGAAAATTGCACGTGTGAAACCTAAACGAGGTTACACTAAAGGCTGGTTAGCTTTTAGCAGAATAAATAAGCCCACTTGTTCCCCTTCTTGTACTATATTATGCATCAGCTCATGCAGTTTTTTTTCCAGTATTTGTGAGGAGTAGAGGGTGGCCACAGAGGTGGAACTGAAGTGCTTGCTCTACTTGCCGCAGGTTGCATCTTTAATGTTTTTGTAAGTGTTTTCATTCATGTTTCCCAAACCCCTTTTTACGAGAAATATGGCCTCACTCCACACACAGCCTTCTGCAGGGTCTCAGATGGAACCCAAACACAAATCCTGCGAGTATCTGCACTGCTGCTGACTCAAAACACCAGTCACAGTAATTGTTACTGGAATCCATGATAATAACACTGTTTATCATGCTTCAGCGTCAGAGCTTGACCCTCCGGTCTTAATAAACACAGCAAAATGTTTCATCCTACACTCACGCCGACATGTGATATGCCGTGTTTGTCAGTTAAAATGTGAAAATAATGAAACGAGCGGGAAATTCCTGCATGTACTTTGCACTTATCTCCTCTAATGAGAAGCAGATACAAGACAAAACTGATTTGCTCAGCTATCTGTGGTGTCAGAACTGAGTCAATTACCACTGTGACCAATTAATCTTTCAGATTCGCACTCTGTAATTTTCACTCCCGTATGCAGTGACATGCTTGCAGTGCAGAGCCAGGCTGTCATTTAGAGAGCGGCGAGGCGACATGAGCAGCAGGCGGAGTTGGACAACACGGCTGAATCACGGGAAGTGACGGCATTAAGGAAAGCTACATTTTTAGCAGTGAGGAGGGACGTGCTGATACCACGTTTTTAAAGGAGGGGGACCAAGGAAGGATGTTCACCTTTGATCCCCACCAGAGATATCTTGATAAGGAGGGGATTGCAGACCTGGTCTTCCAGATGTTTGACTATCGCCCACCACACATCAGTGATCACACACTCTCACCTCGATGTTTGTCCTCCAATATGGCGGCGTATCCTTTTACTAGCGCCCGTAGCCGCTCACACTATACTTTAAATTTCAAACTAAAATTGGAAGAACAAGCAGGCATGTAGGTGTCACAGCTACAGGCTGATAGTGATGGACGTGATCATCATGGCAAGCATGCATAAAACATTAAAACTACTATGTGATGAAGAGGAAACTACTAAAGCATTTGGAGTAAATATCTGGCTGTAGAGCGGGACGCTCTCGGGACACAACCGAGATCTCTCTGTTCCATAATCTTGCTGGTACATTGCTCTGCAGCCAGATGCATTGTAATGTCAAAAAGCCATTTGCTGAAATAATATAGTAAAAAGTCACTGCAAACTACACATCTGTACCATCAGCAGAGATTACATCCCAGGGAGTCCTGCAAACGGTCCCATAAACTCACAAAACACACCAAAAAGGTGGCAGACATTTGTCCATGCCTGCACTGCATTCGTCAGAGAGGGGCAGTTAGGATTTGTATGACTCCCGAGGTCAATAAACTGCAGGTAGTTCCTGCTCTGCGAGTGGAGGATCGTTGAAGAGGCCTCTGATCAATCTGTTCTACTACACAGTATACTGTACAGGGGAATGTAGATCGGAGGGAGGGGGTCAATACAACACAAACACAACACTGTATCAATAAAAGGAGAATCATAACTGATATTTCCTCCTAAAATTGCGAAATAAAGATGGGATTTTAATAGAGGGAGGACTGAACTCTATTGCCTTCTCAGTGGTTTAGTGATTTCAGGGATTGTGTTCAGACATCAGGAATAAGTCCGTGTTTTTTTCATGGATGTGCACAGTGCACGTTTGACAGCTCATTAACTACAGTGTGTGGAGGATGAGCCTCTTTCTCTCTGGGGTTGAACCACACTGGGGTTCCCACAAGTCTTTTGTCAAAGAGTAATGTAATTTCAGTAGAATTCAAATTTAATTCTATAGTGTCAAATACAACACGGTCAATTCAACGCACTTCTACAGAGATGACCAACAAGTCCACAAGGAGGGTGGAAAGTAAAAAGTTCCTTTAACAGGAAGAAACCTGCAGAACCAGAATCAAAGTGCAGAGCTGTTGGAATGGAAATGCATAATTCAGTACCAGGTTAGTTGACAAAATATGCACACTTCACTGGTGCTGAACTGGAAAGATGACCAAATGAGACTCCACCCAAAAACTGAAACACAAGTCATCCACAAAGACTCTGACATCCCGCTAAATGGCTGAATGAAGTATTCTCCATTTCCAGGTCAGGCTATCCGGTGGATATTTTCATGGCAGGACGAGTCTGCTTCAGGTACAATCAGAATCTTATCAGATGATGCAAAGGAACTTTAAGTGCGATGATTTTTTCTTGATTGTGGTGGGCGGCAGGATGAAGAAATGACATTTTGTTGATATGACTTTATAACATCTTAAATGGTCACATGTTCCACATTATTGGCCATCATTACATTATTGGTTCCACATGACTTCTCCCTGTCAGCTGGGATGAGGGGAAGCTGGCCACCCAATCAGCTGTGAGTTAGCTTGTTAGCTTAGCCACCAGCGTCAGTCAGCTGTTGGTTATTGAGCTTTGAATCCGTCCTGGTTAGTGCAGGACCAGGACCGATAAAACCTGTCCTCTGACACTGAAACAGACCAGATCAGGACAGATTTCTGGTCTGAGACAAAAAATCTTTTCGATGCAGTCTGTTTGCGGCGTGTTTAAGTCTGCTGTAAGTGGCGATGAGCCGAACACAGACCCGTTCCTTTTTGGTCTTCCTGCACCTCGACGACCTCAATCAGCACCTTCCTGACTTACACTGATTTACACTCTTTCTGCTTCTTCCTCAGTCCCTCATTCTGACTGTGTATGGGCATGCATACATGCTGTGTCCTCAAAACAAGCTCTTACAATCAGAGAGGAATTGAAACCGATCAAAAAAAACAAAAAAAATGAGGTGGGGGGAGGAAAGCGTGGAAGAAACAGATTACGAGAGAATAAGATAGTGAGACGGAGGAAGAGAGAAAATAGAAAAGAAGGCCAGCTAATTCTGTGAGGATTACAAAGGGCTATTTGGCGCTCGTTGGTAACTGTTCCATCCATAATCTGTTTGAATGAAAAGCTGTTGCCGTCTTAGCAAATTTTTCAAATTTCTACACCGAAGTGCCAATTAAACTGAGGGATGAGAGAGGGAGACGGAGCGCGTCGCAGGGAGAACCAAGCTTTAGTCTCTACACTAATTGCAAATGATACAAATGGCTGGCCAATAGTTTTGCTGCTTTCTCTTCCAGCACAGCTATTCATAATTGAAAATCCTCAGCCTGCCAATACTGTGCTCAAACAAACTCAGCGCATGCTCATTTGCATGAGCACTTAGAGACGCTACGCATTCACAGAAGTGCTACAGCTAATTTAAAGCTGATGGTATTGGCGAGAGCTGGAAAAATCTATCCAAATCGATATCACAATTAGCTTCACATTCACATTAGTACAAGTAAATCAAATCAAACCGTTGCTGCACCGATGCTCTGGAGTGGATCTGACATGAACGGAGAGCATTAACAAGCCATATAAAGCTACGACCTTACAGCTTGATGCCAAGGTTTCCACCAGTGTCTTCTACATTCAGTGGTGTATAAACAAGCAGCTGGAATCTTTTTCCCGTGGCAACACAACCAGGAGACATCAGGATCACGCTTACCCCAAACACTCATTAAGCTGATTTTAATGAAACCTTCTGGTGCAAAATACAGTGAAATGTCCATTAAACTGGTTCTATAGCTATTGAATGATTCGTGTTTTTATAAATCCACCCTGACCGCACGGCTTTGAGGCTCGTTCGAGAGCAGCATGGCAGCATCACCCACAACTCAGCTCAGGTCTCAGTGTTGTGTTACGCTCACTGCTCTTAAGAAATCTGTTAAACCTTTGACATTTTTACAATTAACTCGTTGGTTTGGAAACCTGATTGAGCCTCATGTCGGTCGCGTTTGGCCCACCAACCTTATGGTTGACACCCTGCCACCCCTGCCATGGGGTAAGATCATAAGGTTAGGTGAGACTTACATAGTCAGCTGCAAATACACAGAAGCTGCATAAAAGTAGACCAAGTCACGGTGACATGTGGAGCTATATTTGCACAGCATTCAACCCCATTCAATCAGAGCAAATGAGTTTTGGAGTAATTTTAGTGCAGCTTGAAGAACACAGGAGGTCTGACACAGGTCACCTGGCACTGCGAACACAATAACCATGTACAGTACATGTGTGGAAAATAAAAGAAAAAAACTGTGCAAAATGAATCTGGAGAGGTCAGTACCAAAACTGTAGCAGGTCAAATGTAGGAGGCAATATGCAAAGTTCCATTCTTACATTTTCTCCATTTTCCTTTTTGCTTTGTTCAAATGACTGTTTGTGTTCTTACTGACCGCTTTGAGTCATTTGTCTTCGGCGACCGGTGTCCAGACTCATGGCTTTGTCCCAGTTTGAGTGCCTGGTAGAGACTCAGAGGAAATTCCCCTCATTTGTCTGTGCCTCATCTACCTCCTTTCACTGCTGCAATCTTTTCCTGGATGTTGAAATTCCACCGCCGCCCTGAGCAGAGAGGCCAAGTCAGCCACTTGTTTTTTCACATCATACGTTCAGCACTAACCTATGACAGCAGGTTTGGATAAGGATGTAGACTTTAACAGTTGTGTTTCTTCTTAGTTCTAGTTTGAGTGGACTTGCAGTGATGTCTGAAGCTCTTCATCACCTGCTGGTAATTCTGTTTTGTAGTTTCCTCTCTGTTCATTCTGTCTTTTCTTGTCACACAGCTGTGCTGCTCGTCCGTCATGTTTAAAAGCTTAAGTGCTAGCTAAAAGGGTTACGCTTTATTGAAATATATGACATTAGACAAGACTTTCCCAATGCATTAGTCATTAAAAGAATTGTTTACAGAAAATTTAAAGTTTCATTTGACTGC
The DNA here is from genome assembly GCF_902148845.1 of Salarias fasciatus. Classification (NCBI taxonomy): domain Eukaryota; kingdom Metazoa; phylum Chordata; class Actinopteri; order Blenniiformes; family Blenniidae; genus Salarias; species Salarias fasciatus. The sequence goes on from NC_043745.1 coordinate 4,830,178, forward strand.
ACTGGTAATCCATCGTTGAAAAAGTGGGTCTTCACCGAGTCCCTGACTTGATTTTCTTGCAGAGGCATGGAAAAGTGAGCATATTGGTGGAGAATAGGTTCTAAAAATAACCTTTTTTTCTTTCTTTTTTTTTTATGTGACAATAACAACACAAAAAAAATAGTGTGAAAAATTGTGTGAAATCCACCATCTAATCTAAACACCATCTAATATTGAAAAAATCTGAAATATCCTAAAACTAACAAACTGACAAATTCCATTCAAAATACTTTTGTAAGGATTCCAGCATCCTGCTCTGGATTCCAACACCTTCAATGAGTTTGCAAAAACAAAATTAAAATTGGAACAAACAAAATGGAAACTGGGAAAAAGTCAAACAGATCTGAAGGTGCCCGACGGGCAGTGAGAGAGATGCTGAAGAAACAGCATGGACAGGTGGCATGTGCATCAGGAAAAAGAAAGAAAAAGAAATCAGCTCTTCTTGGGAAAAGCCCAAATTCCCCAGAGCTCTGTGGAGCGATGGAGCATCTTTCAACTCCTGGCTTTAGTTTCATGAGGAACAGCTTCACTGTTTGGGTTTGGTCTCGGTGCTCTCGCCACCGATGTTTGGAGACACAGCAGACAGCCGTGTGCCAAATCTCCAATAAATCAACTTACAAACTGCTCTGCAATGAAGAACTGGGCGAACAAAAACAAAGAACTGAGCAGTACTGCGGCTCTGCGTATTCTGAGTTGGTAACACTGCAAATTGGGTTCAAAGCAATCATCAATTCAGGTTTACAACCTATTGAGAGTTTGTTTGAATGGTAAATCAATAATCATAAAAAAGCTAAAGTAGATGAGAGATTTTAGAGATGCCAATGTTTTCCAGTAGATTCTAAAGGTGAAAAAGTGGCTCACCATTAAAAGTGCTTTCAAAATGATTTTAATTTAATTTTAAATATTCCCAAAACATCAAGAAGAACATGGTTTCAAAATGTAAATGCAAAATGTTTGTGAAATGACAGTGCACAAGCAATGCCTTTACACTCTGCTGCTGTTGCCCTATCAGAACATGACCAAGTGCATCATTTTCCCAGCCAGCCATATGATTTCAGTGCATCTACCGCTCTGCGCATATAATGCGTTAGAAAGGTCATTTACCGATCATCACAACACTCCGCCTTCCATTGAACACCACGAGTGTTCAGCGATGCCTTAATCAAAGCTGCCATCAATTCTATTCAGACCGAACACTGTATTCCAACACTTTTCAGTCCCATTAAGGCTCTCAGCATTTTTCAGCTTGGAGCAAACAGACAGACTTTATTCTCCTGCAAGAGTTTTGAACAGTTGACACACCGGATTTCCATCCTTGACCAGTGCGTTCCAGAACCGACCCATCGTTTCCATCACTCCACCCGACCGTGACACCTCCACAGGGTTTGTTGTAGCAATTAATGCTCTGATATGGATTTCCTTTCTCAGACTAATCCAAAAATGACCCAGTCGAAGGGCTGCTAGCTGATAAATTTTAATGTAATTTTCAGAGAATGAGCAATAAAAAAACTGTTTTTGCAGAACTGAAGGTGAGGAATGCTGAGGTGTGGCGATGTTTGATTTAATGGAGCTATAAAATCATAGAAGGAACTGTTCTGACCTTGCTTGAATAACTTATGTTGGTGTAAATCATAGCACGGATGTGGGTGGCAGCCGCATCATAAATGGCATTTGGGAGCAGATTGGGGGAGTGCAACACATTCTTAAATGTTACGATAGGTAATGAAATACTTTATTGTTTCCGATGAATGTTGGTAATCTAGAGATTTTATCTGAAAACTTCTACTTTCTAATGATGTTTCCCAAGGTTTTGACACTTTTCTTGTATAATTGAAGACATTACTGCAGTGAGTTCCGTTGTCAGTGCTCTACAGGATGTGCCTCTTAATTCCAATACTGTGACAATCACAACCCAAAACATTTCCTCAGTTTTCCCCAAAATCCCTGCTGAATGTTTCGCAAACTTATGAGCTCTATTACATTCATCTGAAAAGTTTGATGTGTTTTGCAGCTCCAGACTGAATTTCATTCTACAGAAAGTGGCGGAAGTGGCTCATGGGGTCTAAAGGTTGTAGATCAGGTATGAAAAGCATATTTCTGAACGTCTGGCCCAAAACGCTGGTGCACATGTAAAGTTGGTATGAAAAGCCTTAACAAATGACAAACACATGAATGATCCATGAATTATTTGCAGTCGTATCATCCTGCCAAAGTCACTAATTGGTTGAGTCCCTTCCTGAGATTACTCCACTTCCCATCTGGGTCTGAGGCTGTTTCACCAACTGTGACAGCAGCCATTGTTTACAGGCTCCGGTTCAAGTATTACTGTTGATTCCTCAGGTGACGCACAATGGGAGGACAATGTGTCCCTTATTTAACTATCCCCTAATTTCTTAATCCTCTAATTAACTAAGAACCATTTAGTCCAGGTCAGTGTGTGTGTGTGTGTGTGTGTGTGTGTGTCAGAGTGTGTGTCTTCAGTTCATCTGAGGTAATCTCTGCTCTGTGATGAAGTGAAGGTGTGCTGGGATTCAGAGCAGATTACAGCCGTCTGTCTCTTCTGCCTTTGTCAGTGAATCGCTCGGCATACATGAATATGAAAGGCATTGCCTTTTTTTTTTTTTTTTATAATAGTGAGAGTTTAAGCATCAGCTGTTACGGCAGTGCCGAGTGCTGCTCGAAGCTTGAAGCGAAGCTGGCTGCTGCTGCTGTCGCCACTGGTCTCGAACGCTGGGAAGCTCCGACGTGGTGTTATCCCAGTCGTTCTCCAACAGCAAAATGTCAGCCGACGGGGAAGTCTTAACGCCAGCCACCAACCAAAGCTGAACTCTTTTTTTGTTTTCAAATCTCCCTTGAATTAACCAGAGGTTAACTTCCACGTTCAGTAGCTGGGGCTGGATTTCTGATGCAGAACGCTCAATATTTCACAGACTTGACAGTCACCAGAAAAACAATCCAACGTAGTGATATGTCCATATCACTGTCAATTGAGTGTATGTTCTCTGCCGCATGTGTGTGTGGTTTCATTATAAAAGCAACCAATAGCGCCCACTCATGGCCCTACATGAAAACTGCATCAATCGCAGTGTTCTTCCATCACCACGGACACCGTTTTAATGTAAATGCAAAACGTTTCTGGAACAAAAACATAAAATACGTTGAGTACTTCACAGATGAATGATCGTACACGTGGCTTGGGTTGTGTCAAGATCATCAAGACTGTCAAACAGTTAAAAGAAAGAAGATGCACCCCATTCTTCCATCATGTAGGTGTGATTTAATGCTGTAAGTTTGACGCTTGCTGGCTGCTGCACACCAGGAAGGAAACTAAAGAGCATGTGCTGCGAGACTGAATCGTGGGAGAATCTCGACCGTGATCATCAACCTAATCTAATGTTTCCCTTGAAGACACACAATAAATGTCAGCAAAATGAGTTTTTATGCCCCGGAGCGGCTTAATTTATATCTGAAGTCCTGCCATTCCAGCACGCTGGGTTTTAATATAGTGTGTCTCCTATAGCAGAGCCTCAGTTAAAAGACAAAACATGTCCTCTGCCTCCCATCAGTCAACACAAATCTGCTTCCCACGTGTCACTAAATCAAGCACTTCATTAAACAGAAGCCCATCATGGCGACGGAGAAGAAAACAGGAAGGAGGAGGCTTCAGATGCCTGTGACAGTCAGTCTGTCCCTGTTCCAGCACTCTGAGACATGCAGGAAGTCCATCTCTTCCTCCTAAATCGAGATGAGAAAACACATTTTTCAGTCGGACACTTGGGATGTGTCTTCATGTTGTACAGCCCTCAATGGCAGGTTTATACACTGCTCATTGTTCCTGATCCAGTATTGTTCTTTTTCAGCCAGTTTCCTCCATTTATTCCAGTTGTGCTTCTTGAAGTCGGGAGGCACCATTTAGCAATGTCTGAAATGAAAATGCATCGTTTTCTCTTTTTCAGTTTCATCTTAATTCCACATTTAAACAGCGACATTTTGAAAACAGCATAAACACTAAAAATAACACTGCTGGCATGTCTGTTCATGTCTCATGAACGGTTTTCTCCCACCTCTCTACATGCATCTGTTGCTACGGAGTCCATTTGAGAATCAGCGTCTTTTTCATTTTTAACCCCAACAGGTATCCAAACGGACTCAAATGAGAGCAGTCCTCTGGCTGTTCTGCCCCCTGCTGTGAGCAGCAGACACTCCTGCGTGGCATTTTGAGGGTGGAGGGCTGGCGGTGCTGATGAGACCTGTGTGGGGCTTCATTGTCTTTCAGCAGAGTGGCTGTGATTGCTGTTAGGACAGGTGCAGCGCGCTGAGCTCTGATCAGAATCATTGGCTGCGATGCAGAGGCGGCCTCCTCAGCCTCCTACACATTTTTTCTCTGCTGTCTGTTGTTCTCGTGACACATTTCGAGAGACAAATGGTCAAAAGGAGAATATAGACTGGGGGTCATGACAATATTTCTTATCCATCTTACACAGAACTATTCTCTATGGCAACGTTGTGTTTTCAACAGTTTGTGAAACAGATGATAAACAATGTGCTTTAATTCACTTGAATTGTGGGTCTAAATGAGACTCAGACTGCTGTTAGTTGACTCTTTAAAGTGAAGTTTAAATAAATAAATTCCTCTAAAGTTTTGCTTACAACACACACACATTCCCTCTGCCAAACCTCTGAGCGAAAAATTATTTCCTCCATTTCCCTCACAAGTCAAATCCATTAAAGGGATGAAACACGATTACTGGCTGCAGATGCCGTTGCTGATGCAGGTTTAGGCTTTTTTTTTCACCAATGGTTAATTTCACAGCGAAATTGCAGGCAAATTTTGGAAAAGACAAACTAAAGCCATCTACAGTGTCTCGTAATAAAGTGCATGCATGTATAAAAAAATGTCATCAATCAACTGATATTCAATTAAATGGCATAATTTTTTTTAATAAAATGCAAATAACTGAAGTCGGGAAGCGATCATGAAAACCGAATGAAAATAAGACATATTGTCCGCATGATGTGTGTATGTGCATGAACACAAATACACACAAGATCCAAAGAGTAAATGAAAACACACTAAGAACTTCCAGGGCCAAACCATACGGGTGACACAATGTAAAACTCAATCAATATTGATAACAATTGAAAGAAATCAATGAACATGTCACAGGTATGTAGAGAAAATCGATTTGCCTCAAAAGAAGAAAGATAAACACTTTTTGAATGTGTGCACAAAATGCTTTTCAAGGCCTTTACTTTGCTTCAACGCTCAAAGAGTAAATATGATTATGGAAAGAAATAAATTAAGTAGTGAATTTTCTGTAAATTACACTGTGACTGTGTGATGAAGTATTTGAGAGTGTCCAATAAAGGATGAGTGTTGGTTTTAACGAGGTGGAGGTGTCGGTGGATCCGTGGTGAAGTCCAGTTCTCTTGCCGGCCGTTGAAGAGGTGAAGAGGTGGGCATGAGGAGGCTGATCAGCCCTCCTCCACCCTCCACTGCAGCATCGTAACGCCAGCAAACCGCGCGGCGCGGAAGCAGCTAAACGGATTATTAACCGGATTATTAACGAGCAGGCGTGAGAGGATTAGCCGTGTCGCTTTGAAGTCATCTGAGGGAGCCGAGATCGACTCGGAGCTCGCTGCCTCGCTTTGCCAGCCGTCTCTCCCTCTTAGCCTTTTGTCTCCCCCACTTTTTTCTTAATTTTATATTTCTGTGTAAAATGAAAAGGACGAAGTTTTGTGCAGTTTTTCACTGGAAGACGGGCGTGAAGCAGCAGATGTTAGAAAGTTGGAGGAAATTATCGTCAGTATTTGTTGATCTTAAATTCTGCAACATTCCACTTTCCATTAGTGGACTCTGCAGTGGAAACTCTTACGTATCGTACAAAGCTTCACCATTCATAAATTGTTGTAGTAAAGTTTGCTGGGAACAATATCATAAAGGAGACATATATCCTGCAATAAAAGTGTTTGATTTTGTTTTTATGTTTGGACCAAAGGGAGCAGCTGAGGCTGCTTGACAAAAACATAAATGGAAGTAATTCATCAGTTTTCTTCTTTGTTCTGGGACCTCTTGCGAGCCGCTTACACACATCGCATCCATAAACACATGTAATTCATAATCCTGGTCCAATAGATGGAAAAACCACACTGGACAGATGCTGTGACTTTGATTTGGCCAAGGAACTTCCACAAGGCCTGTTCTTGTTCTGATTGCTCTGTACCACCTGCCTGATGGAAGGATTGCACACTGGGACCGTTCAGGGCAGAAAAACGTCCTTAAAACGGCCTCAGCTTGTTTTTTTTCAGGCAGCAGGAAGTGTGCAGGTCCTCCAGAGTGGGCAGAGGAGAGCCGACGGTCTTCTGGGTCGTGTTAATGACCCTCTGCAGCGCTTTCCGCTGTGCTGCTGTGCAGCTGCGCCAGGTTGCTTTCAATGGAGCAGCAACAGTCCGCAGGTGATGCTGTTCGACCTCAGCACCCTCAGGACATGCCGTCCGCTGGACTTTTTCCAGCAGCTCAAGCCTTCCTGTTTCACACAGACATCAGTGATGAGTCGCAGTGGAACACCCATTTAATTCATCCTGAAGTCTATTGAAAGGCTCCCTTTATAATCCACATGCAGCACAGAAAACACTCAGCTGCTGGTTTTCTGGACATGCTTGGTATTGATGCTACAAGACTTCCCAAGTACCTGGAAGTATTGATTAAAAGTCTACTTAAATGAACTTATCCCTCTCAGTTCCTGATGTATCATGGGGCTTCTTATCTGTTTGCTATCCGATCTTATTTTATCAAGTGTCTTTTTCCTGATGCCCTGTCAGCCCTCGCTCCTCCAACTCCAACATTCTGGTACGTCTGCAGGTGCGCCTGGGTTTCCCCTGTGGGTTCTGCAGTCCCCTTAGCGTCTGGCCAACCCAGAGCCGCACTCGTTTAATCTCTTCTTCTGTTGGCCACTTGTTGTTTCCAGAATTCCTCATTACAGGTTCTTCTTGGCCAACAACAACCTGCCAGGAGGTCTTCATCAGGTCCTTCTTTCTTGATCACAGTTCTCCCAAGTTAGGTGACCTTTATAGCGATTCAGTTGTGTTTTTTGCTCTATTTGTTTAAAACAATTTAAAATTCAACTTTGAAACTTTACCTGTGTCTGAGTTTGCATTTGGATTCAAGTCAGCGGTTCCTAAAAACAACGATCAATTAATTAGATGTTGCAGCATAAGCTGGAAAGTTCTTACATTTATTAATTGTTGGCTCAGAAGTCCGTCTTGTCCTTGGAGTTAAGTCCCGTCACCTTTTAACAAAGCTCCCGAAACACCAATTCTACACCAGCAGGAACACAAACCATGCACAGTACGTCTGTGTGAGGACACGCAGATTGCTGGTGACTTCTATTGTCGTTGGAGGTCCTCGTCTCCCAAATGACAGGGAGGTGACGGAACCAGGCACGGCCATCTTCTCTCTTCGCTGAGGTCACTAAACAGCGTCTCAGTGAGTGGGAATGGATGCATGTCCCCTGTGCTACAGCCTCCCCACTCTTGCCTGAAGCCACTGCAAGTAAATATGCTGATGATTCAACATTTGGAGCGCTTATATAATTCCTTTTTTTCACCCTCGCTGTGGCTCCAACTAATGACTTCTGAGGTCCCACTATATCACAAGCACTTCTTACTCATTACCCAATTTCTGACGCTTTTCTCGGTTCAGGGTGAAGGTACTCCGACTGAGAATATAATTGTCCCTAAAAATCACAGGGAATTTTTTTTCTGCATAATTATTTCACTAATTAGAGTGGTATTTATATTTAATGAATCTTTCAAAAACCCTGTTCTAGTTGCTGCAGCAATGAAAATAATCCATACTCTGATGTCTGAGAGTGTGTTTTGCCACGTGTGTGTGTGTGTGTGTGTGTGTGTGTGGGTGGTGCGTGCGTGGTGTGTGTGTGTTGTGTGGGTCATCTGCGACTCTGGCGTCTCGGGTCCTGTGCTCCTGTTTGAGAGGCACACACTAGATTAGCAGATGA